>NW_027657144.1:0-39888 GCF_964235325.1 Thermobia domestica | reverse complement strand
GTTGGCGTGTTATTTCAACACCAAGACCTCTCCTTGACGTCACAAGGAGAGGAAGGAGAAAGTCCACTGCCTATTAGCTTATCACACTTCAATGAATAAAGCAGTCGAAAAATGACTCAATTTGTTACCACTGTTGGCGTGTTATTTCAATACCAAGACCCTCTCCTTGACGTCACAAGGAGAGGAAGGAGAAAGTCCACTGCCTATTAGGCTTATCACACTTCAATGAATAAAGCAGTGAAAAATGACTCAATTTGTTTACCACTGTTGGCGTGTTATTTCAACACCAAGACCCTCTCCTTGACGTCACAAGGAGAGGAAGGAGAGAAAGTCCACTGCCTATTAGGCTTATCACACTTCAATGAATAAAGCAGTGAAAAATGACTCAATTTGTTCACCACTGTTGGCGTGTTATTTCAACACTAAGACCCTCTCCTGACGTCACAAGGAGAGGAAGGAGAAAGTACACTGCCAAATAGGCCTATTAGGGTTATCACACTGCAACGAATAAAGCAGTGAAAAATGACTCAATTTGTTTACCACTGTTGGCGTGTTATTTCAACACCAAGACCCTCTCCTTGACGTCACAAGGAGAGAAAGGAGAAAGTCCGATGTCTAATAGGCTCCTTTTAGGCTTATCACACTGTAACGAATAAAGCAGTGAAAAATGACTCAATTTGTTTACCACTGTTGGCGTGTTATTTCAACACCAAGACTCTCTCCTTGACGTCACAAGGAGAGGAAGGAGAAAGTGCACTGCCTATTAGGCTCCTTCTAGGCTTATCACACTGCAATGAATAGAGCAGTGAAAAATGACTCAATTCGTTTACCACCGTTGGCGGTTATTTCAACACCAAGGCCCTTCCTTGACGTCACAAGGAGAGGAAGGAGAAAGTCCACTGCCTATTAAGTTCGTTTTAGGCTTATCACGACTGAAACGAATAAAGCAGTGAAAAATGACTCAATTTTCTTACCACTGTTGGCGTGTTATTTCAACACCAAGACCCTTTCCTTGACGTCACAAGGAGAGGAAGGAGAGAAGGTCCACTGCCTATTAGATTCTTTTTAGGAAATCACACTGTAACGAATAAAGCAGTGAAAAATGACTCAATTTGTTTACCACTGTTGGCGTGTTATTTCAACACCAAGACCCTCTCCTTGACGTCACAAGGAGAGGAAGGAGAAAGTCTTCTGTCTTTTAGGCTTATCACACTTCAATGAATAAAGCAGTGAAAAATTACTCAACTTCGTTTACCACTGTTGGCGTGTTATTTCAACACAAGACCCTCTCCTTGACGTCACAAGGAGAGGAAGGAGAAAGTCACTGCCTATTAGATTCGTTTTAGGCTTATCACACTGTAACGAATAAAGCAGTGAAAAATGACTCAATTTTCTTACCACTGTTGGCGTGTTATTTCAACACCAAGACCCTTTCCTTGACGTCACAAGGAGAGGAAGGAGAAAGTCCACTGCCTATTAGATTCTTTTTAGGCTTATCACACTGTAACGAATAAAGCAGTGAAAAATGACTCAATTTGTTTACCACTGTTGGCCGTGTTATTTCAACACCAAGACCCTCTCCTTGACGTCACAAGGAGAGGAAGGAGAAAGTCTACTGTCTTTTAGGCTTATCACACTTGAATGAATAAAGCAGTGAAAAATGACTCAATTCGTTTCCCACTGTTGGCGTGTTATTTCAACACCAAGACCCTCTCCTTGACGGTCACAAGGAGAGGAAGGAGAAAGTCACTGCCTATTAGATTCTTTTTAGGCTATTCACACTGTAACGAATAAAGCAGTGAAAAATGACTCATTTGTTTACCACTGTTGGTGTGTTATTTCAACACCAAGACCCTCTCCTTGACGTCACAAGGAGAGGAAGGAGAAAGTCCACTGCCTATATTTAGATATCAGTATCTAGGCTTATCACACTGTAACGAAAAAGCAGTGAAAATGACTCAATTGTTTACCACTGTTGGCGTGTTATTTCAACACCAAGAGCCTCTCCTTGACGTCACAAGGAGAGGAAGGAGAAAGTCCACTGCCTATTTGATTCGTTTTAGGCTTATCACACTGTAACGAATAAAGCAGTGAAAAATGACTCAATTTGTTTACCACTGTTGGCGTGTTATTTCAACACCAAGACCCTCTCCTTGACGTCACAAGAAGAGGAAGGAGAAAGTCCACTGCCTATTAGATTCGTTTTAGGCTTATCACACTGTAACGAATAAAGCAGTGAAAAATGACTCAATTTCTTTACCACTGTTTGGCGTGTTATTACAACACCAAGACCCTCTCCTTGACGTCACAAGTAGAGGAAGGAGAAAGTCCACTGCCTATTAGGTTTATCACACTCTCAATGAATAAAGCAGAGAAAAATGACTCAATTTGTTTACCACTGTTGGCGTGTTATTTCAACACCAAGACCCTCTCCTTGACGTCACAAGGAGAGGAAGGAGAAAGTCCACTGCCTATTAGGCTTATCACACTTCAATGAATAAAGCAGTGAAAAATGACTCAATTTGTTTACCACTGTTGACGAGTTATTTCAACACCAAGACCATCTCCTTGACGTCACAAGGAGAGGAAGGAGAAAGTCCACTGCCTATTAGATTCGTTTTAGGCTTATCACACTGCAACGAATAAAGCAGTGAAAAATGACTCAATTTGATTACCACTGTTGGCGTGGTATTTCAACACAAAAACCCTCTCCTTGACGTCACAAGGAGAGGAAGGAGAAAGTCCACTGCCTATTAGGCGTATCACACTTCAATGAATAAAGCAGTGAAAAATGACTCAATTTGTTTACCACTGTTGGCGTGTTATTTCAACACCAAGACCCTCTCCTTGACGTCACAAGGAGAGGAAGGAGAAAGTTCACTGCCTATTAGATTCGTTTTAGGCTTATCACACTGTAACGAATAAAGCAGTGAAAAATGACTCAATTTGTTTACCACTGTTGGCGTGTTATTTCAACACCAAGACCCTCTCCTTGACGTCACAAGGAGAGGAAGGAGAAAGTCCACTGCCTTTTAGGCTTATCACACTTCAATGAATAAAGCAGTGAAAAATGACTCAATTCGTTTACCACTGTTGGCGTGTTATTCAACACCAAGACCCTCTCCTTGACGTCACAAAGGAGAGGAAGGAGAAAGTCCACTGCCTATTAGATTCGTTTTAGGCTTATCACACTGTAACGAATAAAGCAGTGAAAAATGACTCATTTTCTTACCACTGTTGGCGTGTTATTTCAACACCAAGACCCTCTCCTTGACGTCACAAGGAGAGGAAGGAGAAAGTCCACTGCCTATTAGATTCTTTTTAGGCTTATCACACTGTAACGAATAAAGCAGTGAAAATGACTCAATTTGTTTACCACTGTTGGCGTGTTATTTCAACACCAAGACCCTCTCCTTGACGTCACAAGGAGAGCAAGGAGAAAGTCCACTGCCTATTAGATTCGTTTAGGCTTATCACACTGTAATGAATAAAGCAGTGAAAATGACTCAATTTGTTTACCACTGTTGGCGTGTTATTTCAACACCAAGACCCTCTCCTTGACGTCACAAGGAGAGGAAGGAGAAAGTCCACTGCCTATTAGATTCGTTTTAGGCTTATCACACTGTAACGAATAAAGCAGTGAAAAATGACTCAATTTGTTTACCACTGTTGGCGTGTTATTTCAACACCAAGACCTCTCCTTGACGTCACAAGGAGAGGAAGGACAAAGTCCACTGCCTATTAGATTCGTTTTAGGCTTATCACACTGTAACGAATAAAGCAGTGAAAAATGACTCAATTTGTTTACCACTGTTGGCGTGTTATTTCAACACCAGGACCCTCTCCTTGACGTCACAAGGAGAGGAAGGAGAAAGTCCACTGTCTATTAGGCTTATCACACTTCAATGAATAAAGCAGTGAAAAATGACTAAATTTGTTTACCACTGATGGCGTGTTATTTCAACACCAAGACCCTCTCCTTGACGTCACAAGAGAGAAGGAGAAATTCCACTGCCTATTAGATTCGTTTTAGGCTTATCACACTGTAACGAATAAAGCAGTGAAAAATGGCTCAATTTGTTTACCACTGTTGGCGTGTTATTTCAACACCAAGACCCTCTCCTTGACGTCACAAGGAGAGGAAGGAGAAAGTCCACTGCCTATTAGATTCGTTTTAGGCTTATCACACTGTAACGAATAAAGCAGTGAAAAATGACTCAATTTGTTTACCATCGGTTGGCGTGTTATTTCAACACCAAGACCCTCTCCTTGACGTCACAAGGAGAGGAAGGAGAAAGTTCACTGCCTATTAGGCTTATCACACTTCAATGAATAAAGCAGTGAAAAATGACTCAATTTGTTTACCACTGTTGGCGTGTTATTTCAATACCAAGACCCTCTCCTTGACGTCACAAGGAGAGGAAGGAGAAAGTCCACTGCCTATTAGGCTTATCACACTTCAATGAATAAAGCAGTGAAAAATGACTCAATTTGTTTACCACTGTTGGCGTGTTATTTCAACACCAAGACCCTCTCCTTGACGTCACAAGGAGAGGAAGAGAGAAAGTCCACTGCCTATTAGGCTTATCACACTTCAATGAATAAAGCAGTGAAAAATGACTCAATTTGTTCACCACTGTTGGCGTGTTATTTCAACACTAAGACCCTCTCCCTGACGTCACAAGGAGAGGAAGGAGAAAGTACACTGCCAAATAGGCTCCTATTAGGGTTATCACACTGCAACGAATAAAGCAGTGAAAAATGACTCAATTTGTTTACCACTGTTGGCGTGTTATTTCAACACCAAGACCCTCTCCTTGACGGTCACAAGGAGAGAAAGGAGAAAGTCCGAATGTCTAATAGGCTCCTTTAGGCTTATCACACTGTAACGAATAAAGCAGTGAAAAATGACTCAATTTGTTTACCACTGTTGGCGTGTTATTTCAACACCAAGACTCTCTCCTTGACGTCACAAGGAGAGGAAGGAGAAAGTGCACTGCCTATTAGGCTCCTTCTAGGCTTATCACACTGCAATGAATAGAGCAGTGAAAAATGACTCAATTCGTTTACCACCGTTGGCGTGTTATTTCAACACCAAGGCCCTTCCCTTGACGTCACAAGGAGAGGAAGGAGAAAGTCCACTGCCTATTAAGTTCGTTTTAGGCTTATCACACTGAAACGAATAAAGCAGTGAAAAATGACTCAATTTTCTTACCACTGTTGGCGTGTTATTTCAACACCAAGACCCTTTCCTTGACGTCACAAGGAGAGGAAGGAGAAAGTCCACTGCCTATTAGATTCTTTTTAGGAAATCACACTGTAACGAATAAAGCAGTGAAAAATGACTCAATTTGTTTACCACTGTTGGCGTGTTATTTCAACACCAAGACCCTCTCCTTGACGTCACAAGGAGAGGAAGGAGAAAGTCTTCTGTCTTTTAGGCTTATCACACTTCAATGAATAAAGCAGTGAAAAATTACTCAATTCGTTTACCACTGTTGGCGTGTTATTTCAACACCAAGACCCTCTCCTTGACGTCACAAGGAGAGGAAGGAGAAAGTCCACTGCCTATTAGATTCGTTTTAGGCTTATCACACTGTAACGAATAAAGCAGTGAAAAATGACTCAATTTTCTTACCACTGTTGGCGTGTTATTTCAACACCAAGACCCTTTCCTTGACGTCACAAGGAGAGGAAGGAGAAAGTCCACTGCCTATTAGATTCTTTTTAGGCTTATCACACTGTAACGAATAAAGCAGTGAAAAATGACTCAATTTGTTTACCACTGTTGGCGTGTTATTTCAACACCAAGACCCTCTCCTTGACGTCACAAGGAGAGGAAGGAGAAAGTCTACTGTCTTTTAGGCTTATCACACTTGAATGAATAAAGCAGTGAAAAATGACTCAATTCGTTTTCCACTGTTGGCGTGTTATTTCAACACCAAGACCCTCTCCTTGACGTCACAAGGAGAGGAAGGAGAAAGTCCACTGCCTATTAGATTCTTTTAGGCTTATCACACTGTAACGAATAAAGCAGTGAAAAATGACTCAATTTGTTTACCACTGTTGGTGTGTTATTTCAACACCAAGACCCTCTCCTTGACGTCACAAGGAGAGGAAGGAGAAAGTCCACTGCCTATTAGATTCGTTTTAGGCTTATCACACTGTAACGAAAAAAGCAGTGAAAAATGACTCAATTTGTTTACCACTGTTGGCGTGTTATTTCAACACCAAGAGCCTCTCCTTGACGTCACAAGGAGAGGAAGGAGAAAGTCCACTGCCTATTTGATTCGTTTTAGGCTTATCACACTGTAACGAATAAAGCAGTGAAAAATGACTCAATTTGTTTACCACTGTTGGCGTGTTATTTCAACACCAAGACCCTCTCCTTGACGTCACAAGAAGAGGAAGGAGAAAGTCCACTGCCTATTAGATTCGTTTTAGGCTTATCACACTGTAACGAATAAAGCAGTGAAAAATGACTCAATTTCTTTACCACTGTTGGCGTGTTATTTCAACACCAAGACCCTCTCCTTGACGTCACAAGTAGAGGAAGGAGAAAGTCCACTGCCTATTAGGTTTATCACACTTCAATGAATAAAGCAGAGAAAAATGACTCAATTTGTTTACCACTGTTGGCGTGTTATTTCAACACCAAGACCCTCTCCTTGACGTCACAAGGAGAGGAAGGAGAAAGTCCACTGCCTATTAGGCTTATCACACTTCAATGAATAAAGCAGTGAAAAATGACTCAATTTGTTTACCACTGTTGACGAGTTATTTCAACACCAAGACCATCTCCTTGACGTCACAAGGAGAGGAAGGAGAAAGTCCACTGCCTATTAGATTCGTTTTAGGCTTATCACACTGCAACGAATAAAGCAGTGAAAAATGACTCAATTTGATTACCACTGTTGGCGTGGTATTTCAACACAAAAACCCTCTCCTTGACGTCACAAGGAGAGGAAGGAGAAAGTCCACTGCCTATTAGGCGTATCACACTTCAATGAATAAAGCAGTGAAAAATGACTCAATTTGTTTACCACTGTTGGCGTGTTATTTCAACACCAAGACCCTCTCCTTGACGTCACAAGGAGAGGAAGGAGAAAGTTCACTGCCTATTAGATTCGTTTTAGGCTTATCACACTGTAACGAATAAAGCAGTGAAAAATGACTCAATTTGTTTACCACTGTTGGCGTGTTATTTCAACACCAAGACCCTCTCCTTGACGTCACAAGGAGAGGAAGGAGAAAGTCCACTGCCTTTTAGGCTTATCACACTTCAATGAATAAAGCAGTGAAAAATGACTCAATTCGTTTACCACTGTTGGCGTGTTATTTCAACACCAAGACCCTCTCCTTGACGTCACAAGGAGAGGAAGGAGAAAGTCCACTGCCTATTAGATTCGTTTTAGGCTTATCACACTGTAACGAATAAAGCAGTGAAAAATGACTCAATTTTCTTACCACTGTTGGCGTGTTATTTCAACACCAAGACCCTCTCCTTGACGTCACAAGGAGAGGAAGGAGAAAGTCCACTGCCTATTAGATTCTTTTTAGGCTTATCACACTGTAACGAATAAAGCAGTGAAAAATGACTCAATTTGTTTACCACTGTTGGTGTGTTATTTCAACACCAAGACCCTCTCCTTGACGTCACAAGGAGAGGAAGGAGAAAGTCCACTGCCTATTAGATTCGTTTTAGGCTTATCACACTGTAACGAAAAAAGCAGTGAAAAATGACTCAATTTGTTTACCACTGTTGGCGTGTTATTTCAACACCAAGAGCCTCTCCTTGACGTCACAAGGAGAGGAAGGAGAAAGTCCACTGCCTATTAGATTCGTTTTAGGCTTATCACACTGTAACGAATAAAGCAGTGAAAAATGACTCAATTTGTTTACCACTGTTGGCGTGTTATTTCAACACCAAGACCCTCTCCTTGACGTCACAAGGAGAGGAAGGAGAAAGTCCACTGCCTATTAGATTCGTTTTAGGCTTATCACACTGTAACGAATAAAGCAGTGAAAAATGACTCAATTTCTTTACCACTGTTGGCGTGTTATTTCAACACCAAGACCCTCTCCTTGACGTCACAAGGAGAGGAAGGAGAAAGTCCACTGCCTATTAGGCTTATCACACTTCAATGAATAAAGCAGTGAAAAATGACTCAATTTGTTTACCACTGTTGACGAGTTATTTCAACACCAAGACCATCTCCTTGACGTCACAAGGAGAGGAAGGAGAAAGTCCACTGCCTATTAGATTCGTTTTAGGCTTATCACACTGCAACGAATAAAGCAGTGAAAAATGACTCAATTTGATTACCACTGTTGGCGTGGTATTTCAACACCAAAACCCTCTCCTTGACGTCACAAGAAGAGGAAGGAGAAAGTCCACTGCCTATTAGGCGTATCACACTTCAATGAATAAAGCAGTGAAAAATGACTCAATTTGTTTACCACTGTTGGCGTGTTATTTCAACACCAAGACCCTCTCCTTGACGTCACAAGTAGAGGAAGGAGAAAGTTCACTGCCTATTAGATTCGTTTTAGGCTTATCACACTGTAACGAATAAAGCAGTGAAAAATGACTCAATTTGTTTACCACTGTTGGCGTGTTATTTCAACACCAAGACCCTCTCCTTGACGTCACAAGGAGAGGAAGGAGAAAGTCCACTGCCTTTTAGGCTTATCACACTTCAATGAATAAAGCAGTGAAAAATGACTCAATTCGTTTACCACTGTTGGCGTGTTATTTCAACACCAAGACCCTCTCCTTGACGTCACAAGGAGAGGAAGGAGAAAGTCCACTGCCTATTAGATTCGTTTTAGGCTTATCACACTGTAACGAATAAAGCAGTGAAAAATGACTCAATTTTCTTACCACTGTTGGCGTGTTATTTCAACACCAAGACCCTCTCCTTGACGTCACAAGGAGAGGAAGGAGAAAGTCCACTGCCTATTAGATTCTTTTTAGGCTTATCACACTGTAACGAATAAAGCAGTGAAAAATGACTCAATTTGTTTACCACTGTTGGCGTGTTATTTCAACACCAAGACCCTCTCCTTGACGTCACAAGGAGAGCAAGGAGAAAGTCCACTGCCTATTAGATTCGTTTTAGGCTTATCACACTGTAATGAATAAAGCAGTGAAAAATGACTCAATTTGTTTACCACTGTTGGCGTGTTATTTCAACACCAAGACCCTCTCCTTGACGTCACAAGGAGAGGAAGGAGAAAGTCCACTGCCTATTAGATTCGTTTTAGGCTTATCACACTGTAACGAATAAAGCAGTGAAAAATGACTCAATTTGTTTACCACTGTTGGCGTGTTATTTCAACACCAAGACCCTCTCCTTGACGTCACAAGGAGAGGAAGGACAAAGTCCACTGCCTATTAGATTCGTTTTAGGCTTATCACACTGTAACGAATAAAGCAGTGAAAAATGACTCAATTTGTTTACCACTGTTGGCGTGTTATTTCAACACCAGGACCCTCTCCTTGACGTCACAAGGAGAGGAAGGAGAAAGTCCACTGTCTATTAGGCTTATCACACTTCAATGAATAAAGCAGTGAAAAATGACTAAATTTGTTTACCACTGATGGCGTGTTATTTCAACACCAAGACCCTCTCCTTGACGTCACAAGGAGAGGAAGGAGAAATTCAACTGCCTATTAGATTCGTTTTAGGCTTATCACACTGTAACGAATAAAGCAGTGAAAAATGGCTCAATTTGTTTACCACTGTTGGCGTGTTATTTCAACACCAAGACCCTCTCCTTGACGTCACAAGGAGAGGAAGGAGAAAGTCCACTGCCTATTAGATTCGTTTTAGGCTTATCACACTGTAACGAATAAAGCAGTGAAAAATGACTCAATTTGTTTACCACTGTTGGCGTGTTATTTCAACACCAAGACCCTCTCCTTGACGTCACAAGGAGAGGAAGGAGAAAGTCCACTGCCTATTAGGCTTATCACACTTCAATGAATAAAGCAGTGAAAAATGACTCAATTTGTTTACCACTGTTGGCGTGTTATTTCAATACCAAGACCCTCTCCTTGACGTCACAAGGAGAGGAAGGAGAAAGTCCACTGCCTATTAGGCTTATCACACTTCAATGAATAAAGCAGTGAAAAATGACTCAATTTGTTTACCACTGTTGGCGTGTTATTTCAACACCAAGACCCTCTCCTTGACGTCACAAGGAGAGGAAGGAGAAAGTCCACTGCCTATTAGGCTTATCACACTTCAATGAATAAAGCAGTGAAAAATGACTCAATTTGTTCACCACTGTTGGCGTGTTATTTCAACACTAAGACCCTCTCCCTGACGTCACAAGGAGAGGAAGGAGAAAGTACACTGCCAAATAGGCTCCTATTAGGGTTATCACACTGCAACGAATAAAGCAGTGAAAAATGACTCAATTTGTTTACCACTGTTGGCGTGTTATTTCAACACCAAGACCCTCTCCTTGACGTCACAAGGAGAGAAAGGAGAAAGTCCGATGTCTAATAGGCTCCTTTTAGGCTTATCACACTGTAACGAATAAAGCAGTGAAAAATGACTCAATTTGTTTACCACTGTTGGCGTGTTATTTCAACACCAAGACTCTCTCCTTGACGTCACAAGGAGAGGAAGGAGAAAGTGCACTGCCTATTAGGCTCCTTCTAGGCTTATCACACTGCAATGAATAGAGCAGTGAAAAATGACTCAATTCGTTTACCACCGTTGGCGTGTTATTTCAACACCAAGGCCCTTCCCTTGACGTCACAAGGAGAGGAAGGAGAAAGTCCACTGCCTATTAAGTTCGTTTTAGGCTTATCACACTGAAACGAATAAAGCAGTGAAAAATGACTCAATTTTCTTACCACTGTTGGCGTGTTATTTCAACACCAAGACCCTTTCCTTGACGTCACAAGGAGAGGAAGGAGAAAGTCCACTGCCTATTAGATTCTTTTTAGGAAATCACACTGTAACGAATAAAGCAGTGAAAAATGACTCAATTTGTTTACCACTGTTGGCGTGTTATTTCAACACCAAGACCCTCTCCTTGACGTCACAAGGAGAGGAAGGAGAAAGTCTTCTGTCTTTTAGGCTTATCACACTTCAATGAATAAAGCAGTGAAAAATTACTCAATTCGTTTACCACTGTTGGCGTGTTATTTCAACACCAAGACCCTCTCCTTGACGTCACAAGGAGAGGAAGGAGAAAGTCCACTGCCTATTAGATTCGTTTTAGGCTTATCACACTGTAACGAATAAAGCAGTGAAAAATGACTCAATTTTCTTACCACTGTTGGCGTGTTATTTCAACACCAAGACCATTTCCTTGACGTCACAAGGAGAGGAAGGAGAAAGTCCACTGCCTATTAGATTCTTTTTAGGCTTATCACACTGTAACGAATAAAGCAGTGAAAAATGACTCAATTTGTTTACCACTGTTGGCGTGTTATTTCAACACCAAGACCCTCTCCTTGACGTCACAAGGAGAGGAAGGAGAAAGTCTACTGTCTTTTAGGCTTATCACACTTGAATGAATAAAGCAGTGAAAAATGACTCAATTCGTTTTCCACTGTTGGCGTGTTATTTCAACACCAAGACCCTCTCCTTGACGTCACAAGGAGAGGAAGGAGAAAGTCCACTGCCTATTAGATTCTTTTTAGGCTTATCACACTGTAACGAATAAAGCAGTGAAAAATGACTCAATTTGTTTACCACTGTTGGTGTGTTATTTCAACACCAAGACCCTCTCCTTGACGTCACAAGGAGAGGAAGGAGAAAGTCCACTGCCTATTAGATTCGTTTTAGGCTTATCACACTGTAACGAAAAAAGCAGTGAAAAATGACTCAATTTGTTTACCACTGTTGGCGTGTTATTTCAACACCAAGAGCCTCTCCTTGACGTCACAAGGAGAGGAAGGAGAAAGTCCACTGCCTATTTGATTCGTTTTAGGCTTATCACACTGTAACGAATAAAGCAGTGAAAAATGACTCAATTTGTTTACCACTGTTGGCGTGTTATTTCAACACCAAGACCCTCTCCTTGACGTCACAAGAAGAGGAAGGAGAAAGTCCACTGCCTATTAGATTCGTTTTAGGCTTATCACACTGTAACGAATAAAGCAGTGAAAAATGACTCAATTTCTTTACCACTGTTGGCGTGTTATTTCAACACCAAGACCCTCTCCTTGACGTCACAAGTAGAGGAAGGAGAAAGTCCACTGCCTATTAGGTTTATCACACTTCAATGAATAAAGCAGAGAAAAATGACTCAATTTGTTTACCACTGTTGGCGTGTTATTTCAACACCAAGACCCTCTCCTTGACGTCACAAGGAGAGGAAGGAGAAAGTCCACTGCCTATTAGGCTTATCACACTTCAATGAATAAAGCAGTGAAAAATGACTCAATTTGTTTACCACTGTTGACGAGTTATTTCAACACCAAGACCATCTCCTTGACGTCACAAGGAGAGGAAGGAGAAAGTCCACTGCCTATTAGATTCGTTTTAGGCTTATCACACTGCAACGAATAAAGCAGTGAAAAATGACTCAATTTGATTACCACTGTTGGCGTGGTATTTCAACACAAAAACCCTCTCCTTGACGTCACAAGGAGAGGAAGGAGAAAGTCCACTGCCTATTAGGCGTATCACACTTCAATGAATAAAGCAGTGAAAAATGACTCAATTTGTTTACCACTGTTGGCGTGTTATTTCAACACCAAGACCCTCTCCTTGACGTCACAAGGAGAGGAAGGAGAAAGTTCACTGCCTATTAGATTCGTTTTAGGCTTATCACACTGTAACGAATAAAGCAGTGAAAAATGACTCAATTTGTTTACCACTGTTGGCGTGTTATTTCAACACCAAGACCCTCTCCTTGACGTCACAAGGAGAGGAAGGAGAAAGTCCACTGCCTTTTAGGCTTATCACACTTCAATGAATAAAGCAGTGAAAAATGACTCAATTCGTTTACCACTGTTGGCGTGTTATTTCAACACCAAGACCCTCTCCTTGACGTCACAAGGAGAGGAAGGAGAAAGTCCACTGCCTATTAGATTCGTTTTAGGCTTATCACACTGTAACGAATAAAGCAGTGAAAAATGACTCAATTTTCTTACCACTGTTGGCGTGTTATTTCAACACCAAGACCCTCTCCTTGACGTCACAAGGAGAGGAAGGAGAAAGTCCACTGCCTATTAGATTCTTTTTAGGCTTATCACACTGTAACGAATAAAGCAGTGAAAAATGACTCAATTTGTTTACCACTGTTGGCGTGTTATTTCAACACCAAGACCCTCTCCTTGACGTCACAAGGAGAGCAAGGAGAAAGTCCACTGCCTATTAGATTCGTTTTAGGCTTATCACACTGTAATGAATAAAGCAGTGAAAAATGACTCAATTTGTTTACCACTGTTGGCGTGTTATTTCAACACCAAGACCCTCTCCTTGACGTCACAAGGAGAGGAAGGAGAAAGTCCACTGCCTATTAGATTCGTTTTAGGCTTATCACACTGTAACGAATAAAGCAGTGAAAAATGACTCAATTTGTTTACCACTGTTGGCGTGTTATTTCAACACCAAGACCCTCTCCTTGACGTCACAAGGAGAGGAAGGACAAAGTCCACTGCCTATTAGATTCGTTTTAGGCTTATCACACTGTAACGAATAAAGCAGTGAAAAATGACTCAATTTGTTTACCACTGTTGGCGTGTTATTTCAACACCAGGACCCTCTCCTTGACGTCACAAGGAGAGGAAGGAGAAAGTCCACTGTCTATTAGGCTTATCACACTTCAATGAATAAAGCAGTGAAAAATGACTAAATTTGTTTACCACTGATGGCGTGTTATTTCAACACCAAGACCCTCTCCTTGACGTCACAAGGAGAGGAAGGAGAAATTCCACTGCCTATTAGATTCGTTTTAGGCTTATCACACTGTAACGAATAAAGCAGTGAAAAATGGCTCAATTTGTTTACCACTGTTGGCGTGTTATTTCAACACCAAGACCCTCTCCTTGACGTCACAAGGAGAGGAAGGAGAAAGTCCACTGCCTATTAGATTCGTTTTAGGCTTATCACACTGTAACGAATAAAGCAGTGAAAAATGACTCAATTTGTTTACCACTGTTGGCGTGTTATTTCAACACCAAGACCCTCTCCTTGACGTCACAAGGAGAGGAAGGAGAAAGTTCACTGCCTATTAGGCTTATCACACTTCAATGAATAAAGCAGTGAAAAATGACTCAATTTGTTTACCACTGTTGGCGTGTTATTTCAATACCAAGACCCTCTCCTTGACGTCACAAGGAGAGGAAGGAGAAAGTCCAATGCCTATTAGGCTTATCACACTTCAATGAATAAAGCAGTGAAAAATGACTCAATTTGTTTACCACTGTTGGCGTGTTATTTCAACACCAAGACCCTCTCCTTGACGTCACAAGGAGAGGAAGGAGAAAGTCCACTGCCTATTAGGCTTATCACACTTCAATGAATAAAGCAGTGAAAAATGACTCAATTTGTTCACCACTGTTGGCGTGTTATTTCAACACTAAGACCCTCTCCCTGACGTCACAAGGAGAGGAAGGAGAAAGTACACTGCCAAATAGGCTCCTATTAGGGTTATCACACTGCAACGAATAAAGCAGTGAAAAATGACTCAATTTGTTTAGCACTGTTGGGGTGTTATTTCAACACCAAGACCCTCTCCTTGACGTCACAAGGAGAGAAAGGAGAAAGTCCGATGTCTAATAGGCTCCTTTTAGGCTTATCACACTGTAACGAATAAAGCAGTGAAAAATGACTCAATTTGTTTACCACTGTTGGCGTGTTATTTCAACACCAAGACTCTCTCCTTGACGTCACAAGGAGAGGAAGGAGAAAGTGCACTGCCTATTAGGCTCCTTCTAGGCTTATCACACTGCAATGAATAGAGCAGTGAAAAATGACTCAATTCGTTTACCACCGTTGGCGTGTTATTTCAACACCAAGGCCCTTCCCTTGACGTCACAAGGAGAGGAAGGAGAAAGTCCACTGCCTATTAAGTTCGTTTTAGGCTTATCACACTGTAACGAATAAAGCAGTGAAAAATGACTCAATTTTCTTACCACTGTTGGCGTGTTATTTCAACACCAAGACCCTTTCCTTGACGTCACAAGGAGAGGAAGGAGAAAGTCCACTGCCTATTAGATTCTTTTTAGGAAATCACACTGTAACGAATAAAGCAGTGAAAAATGACTCAATTTGTTTACCACTGTTGGCGTGTTATTTCAACACCAAGACCCTCTCCTTGACGTCACAAGGAGAGGAAGGAGAAAGTCTACTGTCTTTTAGGCTTATCACACTTCAATGAATAAAGCAGTGAAAAATGACTCAATTCGTTTTCCACTGTTGGCGTGTTATTTCAACACCAAGACCCTCTCCTTGACGTCACAAGGAGAGGAAGGAGAAAGTCCACTGCCTATTAGATTCTTTTTAGGCTTATCACACTGTAACGAATAAAGCAGTGAAAAATGACTCAATTTGTTTACCACTGTTGGTGTGTTATTTCAACACCAAGACCCTCTCCTTGACGTCACAAGGAGAGGAAGGAGAAAGTCCACTGCCTATTAGATTCGTTTTAGGCTTATCACACTGTAACGAAAAAAGCAGTGAAAAATGACTCAATTTGTTTACCACTGTTGGCGTGTTATTTCAACACCAAGAGCCTCTCCTTGACGTCACAAGGAGAGGAAGGAGAAAGTCCACTGCCTATTTGATTCGTTTTAGGCTTATCACACTGTAACGAATAAAGCAGTGAAAAATGACTCAATTTGTTTACCACTGTTGGCGTGTTATTTCAACACCAAGACCCTCTCCTTGACGTCACAAGGAGAGGAAGGAGAAAGTCCACTGCCTATTAGATTCGTTTTAGGCTTATCACACTGTAACGAATAAAGCAGTGAAAAATGACTAAATTTCTTTACCACTGTTGGCGTGTTATTTCAACACCAAGACCCTCTCCTTGACGTCACAAGGGGAGGAAGGAGAAAGTCCACTGCCTATTAGGTTTATCACACTTCAATGAATAAAGCAGTGAAAAATTACTCAATTTGTTTACCACTGTTGGCGTGTTATTTCAACACCAAGACCCTCTCCTTGACGTCACAAGGAGAGGAAGGAGAAAGTCCACTGCCTATTAGGCTTATCACACTTCAATGAATAAAGCAGTGAAAAATGACTCAATTTGTTTACCACTGTTGACGAGTTATTTCAACACCAAGACCATCTCCTTGACGTCACAAGGAGAGGAAGGAGAAAGTCCACTGCCTATTAGATTCGTTTTAGGCTTATCACACTGCAACGAATAAAGCAGTGAAAAATGACTCAATTTGATTACCACTGTTGGCGTGGTATTTCAACACAAAAACCCTCTCCTTGACGTCACAAGGAGAGGAAGGAGAAAGTCCACTGCCTATTAGGCGTATCACACTTCAATGAATAAAGCAGTGAAAAATGACTCAATTTGTTTACCACTGTTGGCGTGTTATTTCAACACCAAGACCCTCTCCTTGACGTCACAAGGAGAGGAAGGAGAAAGTTCACTGCCTATTAGATTCGTTTTAGGCTTATCACACTGTAACGAATAAAGCAGTGAAAAATGACTCAATTTGTTTACCACTGTTGGCGTGTTATTTCAACACCAAGACCCTCTCCTTGACGTCACAAGGAGAGGAAGGAGAAAGTCCACTGCCTTTTAGGCTTATCACACTTCAATGAATAAAGCAGTGAAAAATGACTCAATTCGTTTACCACTGTTGGCGTGTTATTTCAACACCAAGACCCTCTCCTTGACGTCACAAGGAGAGGAAGGAGAAAGTCCACTGCCTATTAGATTCGTTTTAGGCTTATCACACTGTAACGAATAAAGCAGTGAAAAATGACTCAATTTTCTTACCACTGTTGGCGTGTTATTTCAACACCAAGACCCTCTCCTTGACGTCACAAGGAGAGGAAGGAGAAAGTCCACTGCCTATTAGATTCTTTTTAGGCTTATCACACTGTAACGAATAAAGCAGTGAAAAATGACTCAATTTGTTTACCACTGTTGGCGTGTTATTTCAACACCAAGACCCTCTCCTTGACGTCACAAGGAGAGCAAGGAGAAAGTCCACTGCCTATTAGATTCGTTTTAGGCTTATCACACTGTAATGAATAAAGCAGTGAAAAATGACTCAATTTGTTTACCACTGTTGGCGTGTTATTTCAACACCAAGACCCTCTCCTTGAAGTCACAAGGAGAGGAAGGAGAAAGTCCACTGCCTATTAGATTCGTTTTAGGCTTATCACACTGTAACGAATAAAGCAGTGAAAAATGACTCAATTTGTTTACCACTGTTGGCGTGTTATTTCAACACCAAGACCCTCTCCTTGACGTCACAAGGAGAGGAAGGACAAAGTCCACTGCCTATTAGATTCGTTTTAGGCTTATCACACTGTAACGAATAAAGCAGTGAAAAATGACTCAATTTGTTTACCACTGTTGGCGTGTTATTTCAACACCAGGACCCTCTCCTTGACGTCACAAGGAGAGGAAGGAGAAAGTCCACTGTCTATTAGGCTTATCACACTTCAATGAATAAAGCAGTGAAAAATGACTCAATTTGTTTACCACTGATGGCGTGTTATTTCAACACCAAGACCCTCTCCTTGACGTCACAAGGAGAGGAAGGAGAAATTCCACTGCCTATTAGATTCGTTTTAGGCTTATCACACTGTAACGAATAAAGCAGTGAAAAATGGCTCAATTTGTTTACCACTGTTGGCGTGTTATTTCAACACCAAAACCCTCTCCTTGACGTCACAAGGAGAGGAAGGAGAAAGTCCACTGCCTATTAGATTCGTTTTAGGCTTATCACACTGTAACGAATAAAGCAGTGAAAAATGACTCAATTTGTTTACCACTGTTGGCGTGTTATTTCAACACCAAGACCCTCTCCTTGACGTCACAAGGAGAGGAAGGAGAAAGTCCACTGCCTATTAGGCTTATCACACTTCAATGAATAAAGCAGTGAAAAATGACTCAATTTGTTTACCACTGTTGGCGTGTTATTTCAACACCAAGACCCTCTCCTTGACGTCACAAGGAGAGGAAGGAGAAAGTCCACTGCCTATTAGGCTTATCACACTTCAATGAATAAAGCAGTGAAAAATGACTCAATTTGTTTACCACTGTTGGCGTGTTATTTCAACACCAAGACCCTCTCCTTGACGTCACAAGGAGAGGAAGGAGAAAGTCCACTGCCTATTAGGCTTATCACACTTCAATGAATAAAGCAGTGAAAAATGACTCAATTTGTTCACCACTGTTGGCGTGTTATTTCAACACTAAGACCCTCTCCCTGACGTCACAAGGAGAGGAAGGAGAAAGTACACTGCCAAATAGGCTCCTATTAGGGTTATCACACTGCAACGAATAAAGCAGTGAAAAATGACTCAATTTGTTTACCACTGTTGGCGTGTTATTTCAACACCAAGACCCTCTCCTTGACGTCAGAAGGAGAGAAAGGAGAAAGTCCGATGTCTAATAGGCTCCTTTTAGGCTTATCACACTGTAACGAATAAAGCAGTGAAAAATGACTCAATTTGTTTACCACTGTTGGCGTGTTATTTCAACACCAAGACTCTCTCCTTGACGTCACAAGGAGAGGAAGGAGAAAGTGCACTGCCTATTAGGCTCCTTCTAGGCTTATCACACTGCAATGAATAGAGCAGTGAAAAATGACTCAATTCGTTTACCACCGTTG
Organism: Thermobia domestica; assembly: GCF_964235325.1. Taxonomy (NCBI): domain Eukaryota; kingdom Metazoa; phylum Arthropoda; class Insecta; order Zygentoma; family Lepismatidae; genus Thermobia; species Thermobia domestica. Next base: position 21,101 of record NW_027657144.1, on the reverse strand, counting down.
GCGTGTTATTTCAACACCAAGGCCCTTCCCTTGACGTCACAAGGAGAGGAAGGAGAAAGTCCACTGCCTATTAAATTCGTTTTAGGCTTATCACACTGTAACGAATAAAGCAGTGAAAAATGACTCAATTTGTTTACCACTGTTGGCGTGTTATTTCAACACCAAGACCCGCTCCTTGACGTCCAAGGAGAGGAAGGAGAAAGTCCACCTATTAGGCTTATCACACTTCAATGAATAAAGCAGTGAAAAATGACTCAATTTGTTTACCACTGGTGGCGTGTTATTTCAACACCAAGACCCTCTCCTTGACGTCACAAGGAGAGGAAGGAGAAAGTCCACTGCCTATTAGGCTTATCACACTTCAATGAATAAAGCAGTGAAAAATGACTCAATTTGTTTACCACTGGTGGCGTGTTATTTCAACACCAAGACCCTCTCCTTGACGTCACAAGGAGAGGAAGGAGAAAGTCCACTGCCTATTATATTCGTTTTAAGCTTATCACACTGTAACGAATAAAGCAGTGAAAAATGACTCAATTTGTTTACCACTGTTGGCGTGTTATTTCAACACCAAGACCCTCTCCTTAACGTCACAAGGAGACGAAGGAGAAAGTCCACTGCCTATTAGATGCGTTTTAGGCTTATCACACTGTAACGAATAAAGCAGTGAAAAATGACTCAATTTGTTTACCACTGTTGGCGTCTTATTTCAACACCAAGACTCTCTCCTTGACGTCACAAGGAGAGGAAGGAGAAAGTCCACTGCCTATTAGATTCGTTTTAGGCTTATCACACTGTAACGAATAAAGCAGTGAAAAATGAATCAATTTGTTTACCACTGTTGGCGTGTTATTTCAACACCAAGACCCTCTCCTTGACGTCACAAGGAGACGAAGGAAAAAGTCCACTGCCTATTAGATGCGTTTTAGGCTTATCACACTGTAACGAATAAAGCAGTGAAAAATGACTCAATTTGTTTACCACTGTTGGCGTGTTATTTCAACTCCAAGACTCTCTCCTTGACGTCACAAGGAGAGGAAGGAGAAAGTCCACTGCCTATTATATTCGTTTTAAGCTTATCACACTGTAACGAATAAAGCAGTGAAAAATGTCTCAATTTGTTTACCACTGTTGGCGTGTTATTTCAACACCAAGACCCTCTCCTTGACGTCACAAGGAGACGAAGGAGAATGTCCACTGCCTATTAGATGCGTTTTGGGCTTATCACACTGTAACGAATAAAGCAGTGAAAAATGACTCAATTTGTTTACCACTGTTGGCGTGTTATTTCAACACCAAGACTCTCTCCTTGACGTCACAAGGAGAGGAAGGAGAAAGTCCACTGCCTATTAGATTCGTTTTAGGCTTATCACACTGTAACGAATAAAGCAGTGAAAAATGAATCAATTTGTTTACCACTGTTGGCGTGTTATTTCAACACCAAGACCCTCTCCTTGACGTCACAAGGAGAGAAAGGAGAAAGTCCGATGTCTAATAGACTCCTTTTAGGCTTATCACATTGCAACGAATAAAGCAGTAAAAAATGACTCAATTTGTTTTTCACTGTTGGCGTGTTATTTCAACACCAAGACTCTCTCCTTGACGTCAAAAGCAGAGGAAGGAGAAAATTTACTGCCTATTAGGCTCCTTCTAGGCTTATCACACTGTAACGAATAAAGCAGTGAGAAATGACTCAATTTGTTTACCACTGTTGGCGTGTTATTTCAACACCAAGACCCTCTCCTTGACGTCACAAGGAGAGGAAGGAGAAAGTCCACTGCCTATTAGGCTTATCACACTTCAATGAATAAAGCAGTGAAAAATGACTCAATTTGTTTACCACTGTTGGCGTGTTATTTCAAAACCAAGACCCTCTCCTTGACGTCACAAGGAGAGGAAGAAGAAAGTCCACTGCCTATTAGATTCGTTTTAGGCTTATCACACTGTAACGAATAAAGCAGTGAAAAATGACTCAATTTGTTTACCACTGTTGGCGTGTTATTTCAACACCAAGACCCTCTCCTTGACGTCACAAGGAGACGAAGGAGAAAGTCCACTGCCTATTAGATTCGTTTTAGGCTTATCACACTGTAACGAATAAAGCAGTGAAAAATGACTCAATTTGTTTACCACTGTTGGCGTGTTATTTCAACACCAAGACCCTCTCCTTGACGTCACAAGGAGAGGAAGGAGAAAGTCCACTGCCTATTAGATTCGTTTTAGGCTTATCACACTGTAACGAATAAAGCAGTGAAAAATGACTCAATTTGTTTACCACTGTTGGCGTGTTATTTCAACACCAAGACACTCTCCTTGACGTCACAAGGAGAGGAAGGAGAAAGTCCACTGCCTTTTAGGCTTATCACACTTCAATGAATAAAGCAGTGAAAAATGACTCAATTTGTTTACCACTGTTGGCGTGTTATTTCAACACCAAGACCCTCTCCTTGACGTCACAAGGAGAGGAAGGAGAAAGTCCACTGCCTATTTGATTCGTTTTTGGCTTATCACACTGTAACGAATAAATCAGTGAAAAATGACTCAATTTGTTTACCACTGTTGGCGTGTTATTTCAACACCAAGACCCTCTCCTTGACGTCACAAGGAGACGAAGGAGAAAGTCCACTGCCTATTAGATTCTTTTTAGGCTTATCACACTGTAACGAATAAAGCAGTGAAAAATGACTCAATTTGTTTACCACTGTTGGCGTGTTATTTCAACACCAAGACCCTCTCCTTGACGTCACAAGGAGAGGAAGGAGAAAGTCCACTGCCTATTAGATTCGTTTTAGGCTTATCACACTGTAACGAATAAAGCAGTGAAAAATGACTCAATTTGTTTACCACTGTTGGCGTGTTATTTCAACACCAAGACCATCTCCTTGACGTCAAAAGGAGAGGAAGGAGAAAGTCCACTGCCTATTTGATTCGTTTTAGGCTTATCACACTGTAACGAATAAAGCAGTGAAAAATGACTCAATTTGTTTACCACTGTTGGCGTGTTATTTCAACACCAAGACCCTCTCCTTGACGTCACAAGGAGAGGAAGGAGAAAGTCCACTGCCTATTAGATTCGTTTTAGGCTTATCACACTGTAACGAATAAAGCAATGAAAAATGACTCAATTTGTTTACCACTGTTGGCGTGTTATTTCAACACCAAGACCCTCTCCTTGACGTCACAAGGAGAGGTAGGAGAAAGTCCACTGCCTATTAGGCTTATCACACTTCAATGAATAAAGCAGTGAAAAATGACTCAATTTGTTTGCCACTGTTGGCGTGTTATTTCAACACCAAGACCCTCTCCTTGACGTCACAAGGGGAGGAAGGAGAAAGTCCACTGCCTATTAGGCTTATCACACTTCAATGAATAAAACAGTGAAAAATGACTCAATTTGTTTACCACTGTTGGCGAGTTATTTCAACACCAAGACCCTCTCCTTGACGTCACAAGGAGAGGAAGGAGAAAGTTCACTGCCTATTAGATTCGTTTTAGGCTTATCACACTGCAACGAATAAAGCAGTGAAAAATGACTCAATTTGTTTACCACTGTTGGCGTGTTATTTCAACACCAAGACCCTCTCCTTGACGTCACAAGGAGAGGAAGGAGAAGGTCCACTGCCTATTAGATTCGTTTTAGGCTTATCACACTGTAACGAATAAAGCAGTGAAAAATGACTCAATTTGTTTACCACTGTTGGCGTGTTATTTCAACACCAAGACCCTCTCCTTGACGTCACAAGGAGAGGAAGGAGAAAGTCCACTGCCTTTTAGGCTTATCACACTTCAATGAATAAAGCAGTGAAAAATGACTCAATTCGTTTACCACTGTTGGCGTGTTATTTCAACACCAAGACCCTCTCCTTGACGTCACAAGGAGAGGAAGGAGAAAGTCCACTGCCTATTAGATTCGTTTTAGGCTTATCACACTGTAACGAATAAAGCAGTGAAAAATGACTCAATTTGTTTACCACTGTTGGCGTGTTATTTCAACACCAAGACCCTCTCCTTGACGTCACAAGCAGAGGAAGGAGAAAGTCCACTGCCTATTAGATTCGTTTTAGGCTTATCACACTGTAATGAATAAAGCAGTGAAAAATGACTCAATTTGTTTACCACTGTTGGCGTGTTATTTCAACACCAAGACCCTCTCCTTGACGTCACAAGGAGAGGAAGGAGAAAGTCCACTGCCTATTAGATTCCTTTTAGGCTTATCACACTGTAACGAATAAAGCAGTGAAAAATGACTCAATTTGTTTACCACTGTTGGCGTGTTATTTCAACACCAAGACCCTCTCCTTGACGTCACAAGGAGAGGAAGGAGAAAGTCCACTGCCTATTAGATTCGTTTTAGGCTTATCACACTGTAACGAATAAAGCAGTGAAAAATGACTCAATTTGTTTACCACTGTTAGCGTGTTATTTCAACACCAAGACCCTCTCCTTGACGTCACAAGGAGACGAAGGAGAAAGTCCACTGTCTATTAGGCTTATCACACTTCAATGAATAAAGCAGTGAAAATGGACTCAATTTGTTTACCACTGTTGGCGTGTTATTTCAACACCAAGACCCTCTCCTTGACGTCACAAGGAGAGGAAGGAGAAAGTCCACTGCCTATTAGATTCGTTTTAGGCTTATCACACTGTAACGAATAAAGCAGTGAAAAATGAACTCAATTTGTTTACCACTGTTGGCGTGTTATTTCAACACCAAGACCCTCTCCTTGACGTCACAAGGAGAGGAAGGAGAAAGTCCACTGCCTATTAGATTCGTTTTAGGCTTATCACACTGTAACGAATAAAGCAGTGAAAATGACTCAATTTGTTTACCACTGTTGGCGTGTTATTTCAACACCAAGACCCTCTCCTTGACGTCACAAGGAGAGGAAGGAGAAAGTCCACTGCCTATTAGGCTTATCACACTTCAATGAATAAAGCAGTGAAAAATGACTCAATTTGTTTACCACTGTTGGCGTGTTATTTCAACACCAAGACCCTCTCCTTGACGTCACAAGGAGAGGAAAGAGAAAGTCCACTGCCTATTAGGCTTATCACACTTCAATGAATAAAGCAGTGAAAAATGACTCAATTTGTTTACCACTGTTGACGAGTTATTTCAACACCAAGACCCTCTCCTTGACGTCACCAGGAGAGGAAGGAGAAAGTCCACTGCTTATTAGGCTTATCACACTTCAATGAATAAAGCAGTGAAAAATGACTCAATTTGTTTACCAGTGTTGGCGTGTTATTTCAACACCAAGACCCTCTCCTTGACGTCACAAGGAGAGGAAGGAGAAAGTCCACTGCCTATTAGGCTTATCACACTTCAGTGAATAAAGCAGTGAAAAATGACTCAATTTGTTTACCACTGTTGGCGTGTTATTTTAAAACCAAGACCCTCTCCTTGACGTCACCAGGAGAGGAAGGAGAAAGTCTACAGCTTATTAGGCTTATCACACTTCAATGAATAAAGCAGTGAAAAATGACTCAATTTGTTTACCACTGTTGGCGTGTTATTTCAACACCAAGACCCTCTCCTTGACGTCACAAGGAGAGGAAGGAGAAAGTCCACTGCCTATTAGATTCGTTTTAGGCTTATCACACTGTAACGAATAAAGCAGTGAAAAATGACTCAATTTGTTTACCACTGTTGGCGTGTTATTTCAACACCAAGACCCTCTCCTTGACGTCACAAGGAGAGGAAGGAGAAAGTCCACTGCCTATTAGGCTTATCACACTTCAATGAATAAAGCAGTGAAAAATGACTCAATTTGTTTACCACTGTTGGCGTGTTATTTTAAAACCAAGACCCTCTCCTTGAAGTCACCAGGAGAGGAAGGAGAAAGTCCACTGTTTATTAGGCTTATCACACTTCAATGAATAAAGCAGTGAAAAATGACTCAATTTGTTTACCACTGTTGGCGTGTTATTTCAACACCAAGACCCTCTCCTTGACGTCACAAGGAGAGGAAGGAGAAAGTCCACTGCCTATTAGATTCGTTTTAGGCTTATCACACTGTAACGAATAAAGCAGTGAAAAATGACTCAATTTGTTTACCACTGTTGGCGTGTTATTTCAACACCAAGACCCTCTCCTTGACGTCACAAGGAGAGGAAGGAGAAAGTCCACTGTCTATTAGGCTTATCACATTTCAATGAATAAAGCAGTGAAAAATGACTCAATTTGTTTACCACTGTTGGCGTGTTATTTCAACACCAAGACCCTCTCCTTGACGTCACAAGGAGAGGAAGGAGAAAGTCCACTGCCTTTTAGGCTTATCACACTTCAATGAATAAAGCAGTGAAAAATGACTCAATTCGTTTACCACTGTTGGCGTGTTATTTCAACACCAAGACCCTCTCCTTGACGTCATAAGGAGAGGAAGGAGAAAGTCCACTGCCTATTAGATTCGTTTTTGGCTTATTACACTGTAACGAATAAATCAGTGAAAAATGACTCAATTTGTTTACCACTGTTGGCGTGTTATTTCAACACCAAGACCCTCTCCTTGACGTCACAAGGAGAGGAAGGAGAAAGTCCACTGCCTATTAGATTCTTTTTAGGCTTATCACACTGTAACGAATAAAGCAGTGAAAAATGACTCAATTTGTTTACCACTGTTGGCGTGTTATTTCAACACCAAGACCCTCTCCTTGACGTCACAAGAAGTGGAAGGAGAAAGTCCACTGCCTATTAGATTCGTTTCAGGCTTATCACACTGTAACGAATAAAGCAGTGAAAAATGACTCAATTTGTTTACCACTGTTGGCGTGTTATTTCAACACCAAGACCCTCTCCTTGACGTCACAAGGAGAGGAAGGAGAAAGTCCACTGCCTATTTTGTCCGTTTTAGGCTTATCACACTGTAACGAATAAAGCAGTGAAAAATGACTCAATTTGTTTACCACTGTTGGCGTGTTATTTCAACACCAAGACCCTCTCCTTGACGTCACAAGGAGAGGAAGGAGAAAGTCCACTGGCTATTAGATTCGTTTTAGGCTTATCACACTGTAACGAATAAAGCAGTAAAAAATGACTCAATTTGTTTACCACTGTTGGCGTGTTATTTCAACACCAAGACCCTCTCCTTGACGTCACAAGGAGAGGAAGGAGAATGTCCACTGCCTATTAGGCTTATCACACTTCAATGAATAAAGCAGTGAAAAATGACTCAATTTGTTTACCACTGTTGGCGTGTTATTTCAACACCAAGACCCTCTCCTTGACGTCACAAGGAGAGGAAGGAGAAAGTCCACTGCCTATTAGGCTTATCACACTTCAATGAACAAAGCAGTGAAAAATGACTCAATTTGTTTACCACTGTTGACGAGTTATTTCAACACCAAGACCCTCTCCTTGACGTCACAAGGAGAGAAAGGAGAAAGTCCACTGCCTATTAGATTCGTTTTAGGCTTATCACACTGCAACGAATAAAGCAGTGAAAAATGACTCAATTTGATTACCACTGTTGGCGTGGTATTTCAACACCAAAACCCTCTCCTTGACGTCACAAGGAGAGGAAGGAGAAAGTCCACTGTCTATTAGGCTTATCACACTTCAATGAATAAAGCAGTGAAAAATGACTCAATTTGTTTACCACTGTTGGCGTGTTATTTCAACACCAAGACCCTCTCCTTGACGTCACAAGGAGAGGAAGGAGAAAGTCCACTGCCTATTAGATTCGTTTTAGGCTTATCACACTGTAACGAATAAAGCAGTGAAAAATGACTCAATTTTCTTACCACTGTTGGCGTGTTATTTCAACACCAAGACCCTCTCCTTGAAGTCACAAGGAGAGGAAGGAGAAAGTCCACTGCCTATTAGATTCGTTTTAGGCTTATCACACTGTAACGAATAAAGCAGTGAAAAATGACTCAATTTGTTTACCACTGTTGGCGTGTTATTTCAACACCAAGACCCTCTCCTTGACGTCACAAAAAGAGGAAGGAGAAAGTCCACTGCCTTTTAGGCTTATCACACTTCAATGAATAAAGCAGTGAAAAATGACTCAATTCGTATACCACTGTTGGCGTGTTATTTCAACACCAAGACCCTCTCCTTGACGTCACAAGGAGAGGAAGGAGAAAGTCCACTGCCTATTAGATTCGTTTTAGGCTTATCACACTGTAACGAATAAAGCAGTGAAAAATGACTCAATTTTCTTACCACTGTTGGCGTGTTATTTCAACACCAAGACCCTCTCCTTGACGTCACAAGGAGAGGAAGGAGAAAGTCCACTGCCTATTAGATTCTTTTTAGGCTTATCACACTGTAACGAATAAAGCAGTGAAAAATGACTCAATTTGTTTACCACTGTTGGCGTGTTATTTCAACACCAAGACCCTCTCCTTGACGTCACAAGGAGAGGAAGGAGAAAGTCCACTGCCTATTAGATTCGTTTTAGGCTTATCACACTGTAACGAATAAAGCAGTGAAAAATGACTCAATTTGTTTACCACTGTTGGCGTGTTATTTCAACACCAAGACCCTCTCCTTGACGTCACAAGGAGACGAAGGAGAAAGTCCACTGTCTATTAGGCTTATCACACTTCAATGAATAAAGCAGTGAAAATGGACTCAATTTGTTTACCACTGTTGGCGTGTTATTTCAACACCAAGACCCTCTCCTTGACGTCACAAGGAGAGGAAGGAGAAAGTCCACTGCCTATTAGATTCGTTTTAGGCTTATCACACTGTAACGAATAAAGCAGTGAAAAATGACTCAATTTGTTTACCACTGTTGGCGTGTTATTTCAACACCAAGACCCTCTCCTTGACGTCACAAGGAGAGGAAGGAGAAAGTCCACTGCCTATTAGATTCGTTTTAGGCTTATCACACTGTAACGAATAAAGCAGTGAAAAATGACTCAATTTGTTTACCACTGTTGGCGTGTTATTTCAACACCAAGACCCTCTCCTTGACGTCACAAGGAGAGGAAGGAGAAAGTCCACTGCCTATTAGGCTTATCACACTTCAATGAATAAAGCAGTGAAAAATGACTCAATTTGTTTACCACTGTTGGCGTGTTATTTCAACACCAAGACCCTCTCCTTGACGTCACAAGGAGAGGAAGGAGAAAGTCCACTGCCTATTAGGCTTATCACACTTCAATGAATAAAGCAGTGAAAAATGACTCAATTTGTTTACCACTGTTGACGAGTTATTTCAACACCAAGACCCTCTCCTTGACGTCACAAGGAGAGGAAGGAGAAAGTCCACTGCCTATTAGGCTTATCACACTTCAATGAATAAAGCAGTGAAAAATGACTCAATTTGTTTACCACTGTTGGCGTGTTATTTTAAATCCAAGACCCTCTCCTTGACGTCACAAGGAGAGGAAGGAGAAAGTCCACTGCCTATTAGGCTTATCACACTTCAGTGAATAAAGCAGTGAAAAATGACTCAATTTGTTTACCACTGTTGGCGTGTTATTTTAAAACCAAGACCCTCTCCTTGACGTCACCAGGAGAGGAAGGAGAAAGTCTACAGCTTATTAGGCTTATCACACTTCAATGAATAAAGCAGTGAAAAATGACTCAATTTGTTTACCACTGTTGGCGTGTTATTTCAACACCAAGACCCTCTCCTTGACGTCACAAGGAGAGGAAGGAGAAAGTCCACTGCCTATTAGATTCGTTTTAGGCTTATCACACTGTAACGAATAAAGCAGTGAAAAATGACTCAATTTGTTTACCACTGTTGGCGTGTTATTTCAACACCAAGACCCTCTCCTTGACGTCACAAGGAGAGGAAGGAGAAAGTCCACTGCCTATTAGGCTTATCACACTTCAATGAATAAAGCAGTGAAAAATGACTCAATTTGTTTACCACTGTTGGCGTGTTATTTTAAAACCAAGACCCTCTCCTTGACGTCACCAGGAGAGGAAGGAGAAAGTCCACTGCTTATTAGGCTTATCACACTTCAATGAATAAAGCAGTGAAAAATGACTCAATTTGTTTACCACTGTTGGCGTGTTATTTCAACACCAAGACCCTCTCCTTGACGTCACAAGGAGAGGAAGGAGAAAGTCCACTGCCTATTAGATTCGTTTTAGGCTTATCACACTGTAACGAATAAAGCAGTGAAAAATGACTCAATTTGTTTACCACTGTTGGCGTGTTATTTCAACACCAAGACCCTCTCCTTGACGTCACAAGGAGAGGAAGGAGAAAGTCCACTGTCTATTAGGCTTATCACATTTCAATGAATAAAGCAGTGAAAAATGACTCAATTTGTTTACCACTGTTGGCGTGTTATTTCAACACCAAGACCCTCTCCTTGACGTCACAAGGAGAGGAAGGAGAAAGTCCACTGCCTTTTAGGCTTATCACACTTCAATGAATAAAGCAGTGAAAAATGACTCAATTCGTTTACCACTGTTGGCGTGTTATTTCAACACCAAGACCCTCTCCTTGACGTCATAAGGAGAGGAAGGAGAAAGTCCACTGCCTATTAGATTCGTTTTTGGCTTATTACACTGTAACGAATAAATCAGTGAAAAATGACTCAATTTGTTTACCACTGTTGGCGTGTTATTTCAACACCAAGACCCTCTCCTTGACGTCACAAGGAGAGGAAGGAGAAAGTCCACTGCCTATTTGATTCTTTTTAGGCTTATCACACTGTAACGAATAAAGCAGTGAAAAATGACTCAATTTGTTTACCACTGTTGGCGTGTTATTTCAACACCAAGACCCTCTCCTTGACGTCACAAGAAGTGGAAGGAGAAAGTCCACTGCCTATTAGATTCGTTTTAGGCTTATCACACTGTAACGAATAAAGCAGTGAAAAATGACTCAATTTGTTTACCACTGTTGGCGTGTTATTTCAACACCAAGACCCTCTCCTTGACGTCACAAGGAGAGGAAGGAGAAAGTCCACTGCCTATTTTGTCCGTTTTAGGCTTATCACACTGTAACGAATAAAGCAGTGAAAAATGACTCAATTTGTTTACCACTGTTGGCGTGTTATTTCAACACCAAGACCCTCTCCTTGACGTCACAAGGAGAGGAAGGAGAAAGTCCACTGGCTATTAGATTCGTTTTAGGCTTATCACACTGTAACGAATAAAGCAGTAAAAAATGACTCAATTTGTTTACCACTGTTGGCGTGTTATTTCAACACCAAGACCCTCTCCTTGACGTCACAAGGAGAGGAAGGAGAATGTCCACTGCCTATTAGGCTTATCACACTTCAATGAATAAAGCAGTGAAAAATGACTCAATTTGTTTACCACTGTTGGCGTGTTATTTCAACACCAAGACCCTCTCCTTGACGTCACAAGGAGAGGAAGGAGAAAGTCCACTGCCTATTAGGCTTATCACACTTCAATGAACAAAGCAGTGAAAAATGACTCAATTTGTTTACCACTGTTGACGAGTTATTTCAACACCAAGACCCTCTCCTTGACGTCACAAGGAGAGAAAGGAGAAAGTCCACTGCCTATTAGATTCGTTTTAGGCTTATCACACTGCAACGAATAAAGCAGTGAAAAATGACTCAATTTGATTACCACTGTTGGCGTGGTATTTCAACACCAAAACCCTCTCCTTGACGTCACAAGGAGAGGAAGGAGAAAGTCCACTGTCTATTAGGCTTATCACACTTCAATGAATAAAGCAGTGAAAAATGACTCAATTCGTTTACCACTGTTGGCGTGTTATTTCAACACCAAGACCCTCTCCTTGACGTCACAAGGAGAGGAAGGAGAAAGTCCACTGCCTATTAGATTCGTTTTAGGCTTATCACACTGTAACGAATAAAGCAGTGAAAAATGACTCAATTTTCTTACCACTGTTGGCGTGTTATTTCAACACCAAGACCCTTTCCTTGAAGTCACAAGGAGAGGAAGGAGAAAGTCCACTGCCTATTAGATTCGTTTTAGGCTTATCACACTGTAACGAATAAAGCAGTGAAAAATGACTCAATTTGTTTACCACTGTTGGCGTGTTATTTCAACACCAAGACCCTCTCCTTGACGTCACAAGGAGAGGAAGGAGAAAGTCCACTGCCTTTTAGGCTTATCACACTTCAATGAATAAAGCAGTGAAAAATGACTCAATTCGTATACCACTGTTGGCGTGTTATTTCAACACCAAGACCCTCTCCTTGACGTCACAAGGAGAGGAAGGAGAAAGTCCACTGCCTATTAGATTCGTTTTAGGCTTATCACACTGTAACGAATAAAGCAGTGAAAAATGACTCAATTTTCTTACCACTGTTGGCGTGTTATTTCAACACCAAGACCCTCTCCTTGACGTCACAAGGAGAGGAAGGAGAAAGTCCACTGCCTATTAGATTCTTTTTAGGCTTATCACACTGTAACGAATAAAGCAGTGAAAAATGACTCAATTTGTTTACCACTGTTGGCGTGTTATTTCAACACCAAGACACTCTCCTTGACGTCACAAAGAGAGGAAGGAGAAAGTCCACTGCCTATTAGATTCGTTTTAGGCTTATCACACTGTAACGAATAAAGCAGTGAAAAATGACTCAATTTGTTTACCACTGTTGGCGTGTTATTTCAACACCAAGACCCTCTCCTTGACGTCACAAGGAGAGGAAGGAGAAAGTCCACTGCCTTTTAGGCTTATCACACTTCAATGAATAAAGCAGTGAAAAATGACTCAATTCGTTTACCACTGTTGGCGTGTTATTTCAACACCAAGACCCTCTCCTTGACGTCACAAGAAGAGGAAGGAGAAAGTCCACTGCCTATTAGATTCGTTTTAGGCTTATCACACTGTAACGAATAAAGCAGTGAAAAATGACTCAATTCGTTTACCACTGTTGGCGTGTTATTTCAACACCAAGACCCTCTCCTTGACGTCACAAGGAGAGGAAGGAGAAAGTCCACTGCCTATTAGATTCTTTGTAGGCTTATCACACTGTAACGAATAAAGCAAAGAAAAATGACTCAATTTGTTTACCACTGTTGGCGTGTTATTTCAACACCAAGACCCTCTCCTTGACGTCACAAGGAGAGGAAGGAGAAAGTCCACTGCCTATTAGATTCGTTTTAGGCTTATCACACTCTAACGAATAAAGCAGTGAAAATGACTCAATTTGTTTACCAGTGTTGGCGTGTTATTTCAACACCAAGACCTTCTCCTTGACGTCACAAGGAGAGGAAGGAGAAAGTCCACTGCCTTTTAGGCTTATCACACTTCAATGAATAAAGCAGTGAAAAATGACTCAATTCGTTTACCACTGTTGGCGTGTTATTTCAACACCAAGACCCTCTCCTTGACGTCACAAGGAGAGGAAGGAGAAAGTCCACTGCCTATTAGATTCGTTTTAGGCTTATCACAGTGTAACGAATAAAGCAGTGAAAAATGACTCAATTTTCTTACCACTGTTGGCGTGTTATTTCAACACCAAGACCCTCTCCTTGACGTCACAAGGAGAGGAAGGAGAAAGTCCACTGCCTATTAGATTCTTTTTAGGCTTATCACACTGTAACGAATAAAGCAGTGAAAAATGACTCAATTTGTTTACCACTGTTGGCGTGTTATTTCAAAACCAAGACCCTCTCCTTGACGTCACAAGGAGAGGAAGGAGAAAGTCCACTGCCTATTAGATTCGTTTTAGGCTTATCACACTCTAACGAATAAAGCAGTGAAAAATGACTCAATTTGTTTACCACTGTTGGCGTGTTATTTCAACACCAAGACCCTCTCCTTGACGTCACAAGGAGAGGAAGGAGAAAGTCCACTGCCTATTAGATTCGTTTTAGGCTTATCACACTGTAACGAATAAAGCAGTGAAAAATGACTCAATTTGTTTACCACTGTTGGCGTGTTATTTCAACACAAAGACCCTCTCCTTGACGTCACAAGGAGAGGAAGGAGAAAGTCCACTGTCTATTAGGCTTATCACATTTCAATGAATAAAGCAGTGAAAAATGACTCAATTTGTTTACCACTGTTGGCGTGTTATTTCAACACCAAGACCCTCTCCTTGACGTCACAAGGAGAGGAAGGAGAAATTCCACTGCCTATTAGATTCGTTTTAGGCTTATCACACTATAACGAATAAAGCAGTGAAAAATGACTCAATTTTCTTAACACTGTTGGCGTGTTATTTCAACACCAAGACCCTCTCCTTGACGTCAGAAGGAGAGGAAGGAGAAAGTCCACTGCCTATTAGATTCGTTTTAGGCTTATCACACTGTAACGAATAAAGCAGTGAAAAATGACTCAATTTGTTTACCACTGTTGGCGTGTTATTTCAACACCAAGACCCTCTCCTTGACGTCACAAGGAGAGGAAGGAGAAAGTCCACTGCCTATTAGATTCGTTTTAGGCTTATCACACTGTAACGAATAAAGCAGTGAAAAATGACTCAATTTGTTTACCACTGTTGGCGTGTTATTTCAACACCAAGACCCTCTCCTTGACGTCACAAGGAGAGGAAGGAGAAAGTCCACTGTCTATTAGGCTTATCACATTTCAATGAATAAAGCAGTGAAAAATGACTCAATTTGTTTACCACTGTTGGCGTGTTATTTCAACACCAAGACCCTCTCCTTGACGTCACAAGGAGAGGAAGGAGAAAGTCCACTGCCTATTAGATTCGTTTTAGGCTTATCACACTGTAACGAATAAAGCAGTGAAATATGACTCAATTTTCTTACCACTGTTGGCGTGTTATTTCAACACCAAGACCCTCTCCTTGACGTCACAAGGAGAGGAAGGAGAAAGTCCACTGCCTATTAGATTCTTTTTAGGCTTATCACACTGTAACGAATAAAGCAGTGAAAAATGACTCAATTTGTTTACCACTGTTGGCGTATTATTTCAACACCAAGACCCTCTCCTTGACGTCACAAGGAGAGGAAGGAGAAAGTCCACTGCCTATTAGATTCGTTTTAGGCTTATCACACTGTAACGAATAAAGCAGTGAAAAGTGACTCAATTTGTTTACCACTGTTGGCGTGTTATTTCAACACCAAGACCCTCTCCTTGACGTCACAAGGAGAGGAAGGAGAAATTCCACTGCCTATTAGATTCGTTTTAGGCTTATCACACTGTAACGAATAAAGCAGTGAAAAATGACTCAATTTGTTTACCACTGTTGGCGTGTTATTTCAACACCAAGACCCTCTCCTTGACGTCACAAGGAGAGGAAGGAGAAAGTCCACTGCCTATTAGATTCGTTTTAGGCTTATCACACTGTAACGAATAAAGCAGTGAAAAATGACTCAATTTGTTTACCACTGTTGGCGTGTTATTTCAACACCAAGACCCTCTCCTTGACGTCACAAGGAGAGGAAGGAGAAAGTCCACTGCCTATTAGGCTTATCACACTTCAATGAATAAAGCAGTGAAAAATGACTCAATTTGTTTACCACTGTTGGCGTGTTATTTCAACACCAAGACCCTCTCCTTGACGTCACAAGGAGAGGAAGGAGAAAGTCCACTGCCTATTAGGCTTATCACACTTCAATGAATAAAGCAGTGAAAAATGACTCAATTTGTTTACCACTGTTGGCGTGTTATTTTAAAACCAAGACCCTCTCCTTGACGTCACCAGGAGAGGAAGGAGAAAGTCCACTGCTTATTAGGCTTATCACACTTCAATGAATAAAGCAGTGAAAAATGACTCAATTTGTTTACCACTGTTGGCGTGTTATTTCAACACCAAGACCCTCTCCTTGACGTCACAAGGAGAGGAAGGAGAAAGTCCACTGCCTATTAGATTCGTTTTAGGCTTATCACACTGTAACGAATAAAGCAGTGAAAAATGACTCAATTTGTTTACCACTGTTGGCGTGTTATTTCAACACCAAGACCCTCTCCTTGACGTCACAAGGAGAGGAAGGAGAAAGTCCACTGTCTATTAGGCTTATCACATTTCAATGAATAAAGCAGTGAAAAATGACTCAATTTGTTTACCACTGTTGGCGTGTTATTTCAACACCAAGACCCTCTCCTTGACGTCACAAGGAGAGGAAGGAGAAAGTCCACTGCCTATTAGATTCGTTTTAGGCTTATCACACTGTAACGAATAAAGCAGTGAAATATGACTCAATTTTCTTACCACTGTTGGCGTGTTATTTCAACACCAAGACCCTCTCCTTGACGTCACAAGGAGAGGAAGGAGAAAGTCCACTGCCTATTAGATTCTTTTTAGGCTTATCACACTGTAACGAATAAAGCAGTGAAAAATGACTCAATTTGTTTACCACTGTTGGCGTGTTATTTCAACACCAAGACCCTCTCCTTGACGTCACAAGGAGAGGAAGGAGAAAGTCCACTGCCTATTAGATTCGTTTTAGGCTTATCACACTGTAATGAATAAAGCAGTGAAAAATGACTCAATTTGTTTACCACTGTTGGCGTGTTATTTCAACACCAAGACCCTCTCCTTGACGTCACAAGGAGAGGAAGGAGAAAGTCCACTGCCTATTAGATTCGTTTTAGGCTTATCACACTGTAACGAATAAAGCAGTGAAAAATGACTCAATTTGTTTACCACTGTTGGCGTGTTATTTCAACACCAAGACCCTCTCCTTGACGTCACAAGGAGAGGAAGGAGAAAGTCCACTGCCTATTAGATTCGTTTTAGGCTTATCACACTGTAACGAATAAAGCAGTGAAAAATGACTCAATTTGTTTACCACTGTTGGCGTGTTATTTCAACACCAAGACCCTCTTCTTGACGTCACAAGGAGAGGAAGGAGAAAGTCCACTGCCTATTAGGCTTATCACACTTCAATGAATAAAGCAGTGAAAAATGACTCAATTTGTTTACCACTGTTGGCGTGTTATTTTAAAACCAAGACCCTCTCCTTGACGTCACCAGGAGAGGAAGGAGAAAGTCCACTGCTTATTAGGCTTATCACACTTCAATGAATAAAGCAGTGAAAAATGACTCAATTTGTTTACCACTGTTGGCGTGTTATTTCAACACCAAGACCCTCTCCTTGACGTCACAAGGAGAGGAAGGCGAAAGTCCACTGCCTTTTAGGCTTATCACACTTCAATGAATAAAGCAGTGAAAAATGACTCAATTCGTTTACCACTGTTGGCGTGTTATTTCAACACCAAGACCCTCTCCTTGACGTCACAAGGAGAGGAAGGAGAAAGTCCACTGCCTATTAGATTCGTTTTAGGCTTATCACACTGTAACGAATAAAGCAGTGAAAAATGACTCAATTTGTTTACCACTGTTGGCGTGTTATTTCAACACCAAGACCCTCTCCTTGACGTCACAAGGAGAGGAAGGAGAAAGTCCACTGCCTATTAGGCTTATCACACTTCAATGAATAAAGCAGTGAAAAATGACTCAATTTGTTTACGACTGTTGGCGTGTTATTTTAAAACCAAGACCCTCTCCTTGACGTCACCAGGAGAGGAAGGAGAAAGTCCACTGCTTATTAGGCTTATCACACTTCAATGAATAAAGCAGTGAAAAATGACTCAATTTGTTTACCACTGTTGGCGTGTTATTTCAACACCAAGACCCTCTCCTTGACGTCACAAGGAGAGGAAGGAGAAAGTCCACTGCCTATTAGATTCGTTTTAGGCTTATCACACTGTAACGAATAAAGCAGTGAAAAATGACTCAATTTGTTTACCACTGTTGGCGTGTTATTTCAACACCAAGACCCTCTCCTTGACGTCACAAGGAGAGGAAGGAGAAATTCCACTGCCTATTAGATTCGTTTTAGGCTTATCACACTGTAACGAATAAAGCAGTGAAAAATGACTCAATTTGTTTACCACTGTTGGCGTGTTATTTCAACACCAAGACCCTCTCCTTGACGTCACAAGGAGAGGAAGGAGAAAGTCCACTGCCTATTAGATTCGTTTTAGGCTTATCACACTGTAACGAATAAAGCAGTGAAAAATGACTCAATTTGTTTACCACTGTTGGCGTGTTATTTCAACACCAAGACCCTCTCCTTGACGTCACAAGGAGAGGAAGGAGAAAGTCCACTGCCTATTAGGCTTATCACACTTCAATGAATAAAGCAGTGAAAAATGACTCAATTTGTTTACCACTGTTGGCGTGTTATTTCAACACCAAGACCCTCTCCTTGACGTCACAAGGAGAGGAAGGAGAAAGTCCACTGTCTATTAGGCTTATCACATTTCAATGAATAAAGCAGTGAAAAATGACTCAATTTGTTTACCACTGTTGGCGTGTTATTTCAACACCAAGACCCTCTCCTTGACGTCACAAGGAGAGGAAGGAGAAAGTCCACTGCCTATTAGATTCGTTTTAGGCTTATCACACTGTAACGAATAAAGCAGTGAAATATGACTCAATTTTCTTACCACTGTTGGCGTGTTATTTCAACACCAAGACCCTCTCCTTGACGTCACAAGGAGAGGAAGGAGAAAGTCCACTGCCTATTAGATTCTTTTTAGGCTTATCACACTGTAACGAATAAAGCAGTGAAAAATGACTCAATTTGTTTACCACTGTTGGCGTATTATTTCAACACCAAGACCCTCTCCTTGACGTCACAAGGAGAGGAAGGAGAAAGTCCACTGCCTATTAGATTCGTTTTAGGCTTATCACACTGTAACGAATAAAGCAGTGAAAAGTGACTCAATTTGTTTACCACTGTTGGCGTGTTATTTCAACACCAAGACCCTCTCCTTGACGTCACAAGGAGAGGAAGGAGAAATTCCACTGCCTATTAGATTCGTTTTAGGCTTATCACACTGTAACGAATAAAGCAGTGAAAAATGACTCAATTTGTTTACCACTGTTGGCGTGTTATTTCAACACCAAGACCCTCTCCTTGACGTCACAAGGAGAGGAAGGAGAAAGTCCACTGCCTATTAGATTCGTTTTAGGCTTATCACACTGTAACGAATAAAGCAGTGAAAAATGACTCAATTTGTTTACCACTGTTGGCGTGTTATTTCAACACCAAGACCCTCTCCTTGACGTCACAAGGAGAGGAAGGAGAAAGTCCACTGCCTATTAGGCTTATCACACTTCAATGAATAAAGCAGTGAAAAATGACTCAATTTGTTTACCACTGTTGGCGTGTTATTTCAACACCAAGACCCTCTCCTTGACGTCACAAGGAGAGGAAGGAGAAAGTCCACTGCCTATTAGGCTTATCACACTTCAATGAATAAAGCAGTGAAAAATGACTCAATTTGTTTACCACTGTTGGCGTGTTATTTTAAAACCAAGACCCTCTCCTTGACGTCACCAGGAGAGGAAGGAGAAAGTCCACTGCTTATTAGGCTTATCACACTTCAATGAATAAAGCAGTGAAAAATGACTCAATTTGTTTACCACTGTTGGCGTGTTATTTCAACACCAAGACCCTCTCCTTGACGTCACAAGGAGAGGAAGGAGAAAGTCCACTGCCTATTAGATTCGTTTTAGGCTTATCACACTGTAACGAATAAAGCAGTGAAAAATGACTCAATTTGTTTACCACTGTTGGCGTGTTATTTCAACACCAAGACCCTCTCCTTGACGTCACAAGGAGAGGAAGGAGAAAGTCCACTGTCTATTAGGCTTATCACATTTCAATGAATAAAGCAGTGAAAAATGACTCAATTTGTTTACCACTGTTGGCGTGTTATTTCAACACCAAGACCCTCTCCTTGACGTCACAAGGAGAGGAAGGAGAAAGTCCACTGCCTATTAGATTCGTTTTAGGCTTATCACACTGTAACGAATAAAGCAGTGAAATATGACTCAATTTTCTTACCACTGTTGGCGTGTTATTTCAACACCAAGACCCTCTCCTTGACGTCACAAGGAGAGGAAGGAGAAAGTCCACTGCCTATTAGATTCTTTTTAGGCTTATCACACTGTAACGAATAAAGCAGTGAAAAATGACTCAATTTGTTTACCACTGTTGGCGTGTTATTTCAACACCAAGACCCTCTCCTTGACGTCACAAGGAGAGGAAGGAGAAAGTCCACTGCCTATTAGATTCGTTTTAGGCTTATCACACTGTAATGAATAAAGCAGTGAAAAATGACTCAATTTGTTTACCACTGTTGGCGTGTTATTTCAACACCAAGACCCTCTCCTTGACGTCACAAGGAGAGGAAGGAGAAAGTCCACTGCCTATTAGATTCGTTTTAGGCTTATCACACTGTAACGAATAAAGCAGTGAAAAATGACTCAATTTGTTTACCACTGTTGGCGTGTTATTTCAACACCAAGACCCTCTCCTTGACGTCACAAGGAGAGGAAGGAGAAAGTCCACTGCCTATTAGATTCGTTTTAGGCTTATCACACTGTAACGAATAAAGCAGTGAAAAATGACTCAATTTGTTTACCACTGTTGGCGTGTTATTTCAACACCAAGACCCTCTTCTTGACGTCACAAGGAGAGGAAGGAGAAAGTCCACTGCCTATTAGGCTTATCACACTTCAATGAATAAAGCAGTGAAAAATGACTCAATTTGTTTACCACTGTTGGCGTGTTATTTTAAAACCAAGACCCTCTCCTTGACGTCACCAGGAGAGGAAGGAGAAAGTCCACTGCTTATTAGGCTTATCACACTTCAATGAATAAAGCAGTGAAAAATGACTCAATTCGTTTACCACTGTTGGCGTGTTATTTCAACACCAAGACCCTCTCCTTGACGTCACAAGGAGAGGAAGGAGAAAGTCCACTGCCTATTAGATTCGTTTTAGGCTTATCACACTGTAACGAATAAAGCAGTGAAAAATGACTCAATTTGTTTACCACTGTTGGCGTGTTATTTCAACACCAAGACCCTCTCCTTGACGTCACAAGGAGAGGAAGGAGAAAGTCCACTGCCTATTAGGCTTATCACACTTCAATGAATAAAGCAGTGAAAAATGACTCAATTTGTTTACGACTGTTGGCGTGTTATTTTAAAACCAAGACCCTCTCCTTGACGTCACCAGGAGAGGAAGGAGAAAGTCCACTGCTTATTAGGCTTATCACACTTCAATGAATAAAGCAGTGAAAAATGACTCAATTTGTTTACCACTGTTGGCGTGTTATTTCAACACCAAGACCCTCTCCTTGACGTCACAAGGAGAGGAAGGAGAAAGTCCACTGCCTATTAGATTCGTTTTAGGCTTATCACACTGTAACGAATAAAGCAGTGAAAAATGACTCAATTTGTTTACCA
>NW_027657143.1:0-40055 GCF_964235325.1 Thermobia domestica | reverse complement strand
GGATGTATGCTATTAATCAGCCCATTTCATGGGCATCCAAACTCACGAGCCCAACGCTCGCTAGCTCGGTATTCGCGCTCAACCGTTCTCGGGTTCAATAATTAAGCGATACCCCGAGCGCCAATGAAATAAGTCAGCGCGAGTCCAACTGAGGGAAGTGAGCCCGAGCACGATTCCCAAAGGAATAAATTAGCGAGAGCCCAGTTGAAAAAAATGAGCCCGAGTCCGAGAGAGTCCAGAGCAAAATGGCCATCTATGAACCAAAGTCATTCCATCAAGTCTTTTTCCATCTGATTTACTGCATTCTGATGGTTCTCTCATTGATTGTGTTTGTTCAGATATCAGCGCTCTTGTCATTTACTGCTGAATGACGTGAGTGACTGTCTGTCTGTCTACCAACACTCTTTAAACATGACAGTGTAGTAGACACTTCTTATCTAAAACGTCTCCAGCACAGGGAAGGCAACAATGAGGCACACATACTTCTTAATGTAGCGCTTTTTCTACCCGGAAACTTTCATGGAAAAAATCAAATATTATTCTTATTTGTATTATTATTTTTAATAATTATGTACGTACACACGAGAAATTGTCTATTGCAATTAATTGAAAGGAAAATACGATTAATGTATAACCTTGCTATGACACTAACTTTTCATCTAGGGGACATGGCAGATGATATTTTAAATTTTGCCTCTCTCCAAAAGAGGTCAAACAGCAAACTCCAAAACAGTTGCTTTTAAGGAAGCTTGTCCTCCTCCCTCGCGTGCCCTCGTTCTCCAGAAGGAAGTTGTCTCTAGCCATCGTGCACCCTCGCTCAAGCAGTAACACTTGGCCCTCACCCTCGTTCACCCTCGCCCTCTTAGTCGAAGCTTTTCCTCGCCTTCACGCACCCTCACCCCCGCCATCGAAGCTTGTCCTCGCCCTCGCGCGCCCTCACCCTCGCTGTCGAAGCTTGTCCTCGCCCTCGCGCACCCTCGCCCTCGCGGGCAAAACTTGTCCTCGCCCTCGCGCACCCTCACCCTCGCCATCGAAGCTTGTCCTCGCCCTCGCGCACCCTCGCCCTCTTCGTCGAAGCTTTTCCTCGCCCTCGCGCACCCTCACCCTCGCCATCGCAACTTGTCCTCGACCTCGCCCTCGCTGCCGAAACTTGTCCTCGCCCTCGCGCACCCTCACCCTCGCCATCGAAGCTTGTCCTCGCCCTCGCGCACCCTCGCCCTCGCGGCCAAAACTTGTCCTCGCCCTCGCGCTCCCTCGCCCTCGCGTCACTGTGGGCGAGGGAACTTGAGGGTGAGGATACCCTCGAGAGGGCCACCATCGCGAGGGTGAACATCTCTGATATATAGGGTGTCCGAGAAGTCCTTCCCTGATTACAGAAATTGATAACTCAGGCTAGAAATAAGATAGAAATATGAAACTGGTGTAGAATTGTTTACAAACTAAAAAAAATTTTGGTCACATCAGTACACTTCCACATGAGCACCCTTGGTAGCACGTAGCACGTCTAGGCGATATTCAATTTCCATCCACACATTAGCCAGCATCACTGGAGGGATCGATGCAACGACTGTGGTTATTCGTTGCTGCAGGGTTTCAAGATCTGGTACACTTGTTCGGTAGACCTCATCCTTAACATAACCCCATAAAAAGAAGTCTAATGGGGTTATGTCAGGAGAGCGTGGAGGCCAAGCTGTTGGTCCATCACGACCAATCCATCGCCCAGGAAATGTCCTATCGAGATATTCACGGACGTCCAAACCCCAATGAGGTGGTGCACCGTCTTGCTGAAAAACGACATCGGGGCGATACTGAAGCATGTGAGGAACAGCATACAGCTGCAACATATCCAGGTACACTGCAGATGTGATGGTATCCTCAGCGAAGAAGAATGGCCTGATAATTCGATCGTGCAATAACGCGCACCAAACATTCACCTTTGGACTGCCTCTGGTGAACTCCCTGACCTCCCTGGGAGGTTCTGAACCCCAAATGCGTACATTATGGCGATTCACTACTCCACTGACAAAGAATGCCGCTTCGTCGGAAAAGGCAATTCGTTTGAGATAACCATTATCGTCCTCAATACGTGATAGCATTTCGACCGCAAAGTCATATCGACGTGTACCGTCGTCGGGCAACAAGGCCTGAACGAGTTGCACTTTGTATGCACGAAACAATAAACGTTTGTGTAAAATGTCATGGATAGAGCTTTTTGGCATCTGTAATTAACGTGAGGCCTGCACACCGATTTCTTAATACTTCTCAGAAAAGACTGCCGCACAGTCTCCACCTGTCTGCTGAGATTCTTGGTCGACCAGACCTCAGAAGGTCAGCAACCGACCCTGTGTTCTTGAACTTCTCATACCAGGCTTTAATGCTATTGACATCAGGTGGAGTCCTCCCAAATGTTGTCTGGAACTGTATCCGCACCGTGGTTGGTGATCGTGTCTCATGGTACCACAGGACACACTGTGCCTTCTCCTGGTTGGTTGGCATGGCTTCTTGGGCTTCTTACTTACGTACTACAAACCTAAAACAAAAAAAAATTGAGACTTGGTGAAACAGAACAAACCTAACACAGACAAAAACTTTTACAATTTGTAAACAATTCAACACCAGTTTCATATTTCTATCTTATTTCTAGCCTGAGTTATCAATTTCTGTAATCAGGGAAGGATTTCTCGGACACCCTGTATATATATATATATATATATTACTAGGGTGCTATTCACCAACTCGTGTGTGTCCATAGAGAAGAGGCAAGTTAGCTGTGGTGGGTATACGCGTGCAAGATGTCGAAAAATACCAATTTGTTAAAGGTGGCCACTACAAGCTAGTTTTGATTACAATTAGAAGCAGTGAACCGTTTCTATGGTTACAAGTGACCTGTATAATTTCTCTTAATATTGCTGTTCCTTTCTATCTTGACACGTTTCAGGTTGTAAGCCTGTAACAGCACCTCCGAAAAGAATGAAAAGCACTTCATCCTTGACAGTCCACAATTGCTCCTTCTGTGAAGATTACTTTGTACATAGTGTTTGTATTTTCTGTGTTAGTTCTTCACTATTACTTTTCAGCTATGTCTCCTGAGTGAAGTAACTATTCTCCATACTCTTTTGTTGTGACGTGACTGATTTCACCTGGAAATGTCCAAATACTGGACCCCTTCTTCATTTTAAGCATGTGTCATCTGATATCGTAAAAACGGTTTTATGCAGTGCGATCCATTCCTACGCGATTGTGACTCAAAGCTACTTGTTGAGACCGCCTACCCCAGGGTATGGTGAGTTTCTCAAACTCTTTTTATTTTCCACATAAACCTATCATTTTCATCTCGCCTACTCCTAGTATTACACCCGAGCTCAGTTCCTCAAATTCCCTTTGCTTTAAATTGAACTAGATATGATAATAATAATAAAAAAACACTTCTGTGCATCTTGCAGTCATGTGCGTGATTTTCGCTCTTGACGTCTTCATGCTATATAGCTAAGTGTATAAGCATGTATATTATACATTTGCACACAATAGATGCACAATACTCAAAAAAAAGGGAGAGCAGAATATATCACAAGATAATCAGTGAACTTTCTGGTACCATCATTTAACCTTTGTTATGGACATGCGCTAACCAAAACAAATCATTATGGCAATAATTCGTGAACAAATAAATTTATTGGTTTTTGGTGATCTCTTACGAATATCATGAGGCTTTTAGAGCATAAAGGAATCAAGTCTTCAGAAAGCTGAGAAAGTGAGAAACTTGTTTGTTGGTACTTTTATGTGTTATCTGTCAGCAAAGTAAATGTACACCTATTTTTCGAGTCTGGCAATCCTGCGCTCCATCCGTGGAGAGTATGAGAATTAAATCAATCAAATGTTTACTGAGGGTCAAAAAAAAAGTTCAATCTGAATAAGACACTGCATAGGGGCACAAGCTGTGAATAAGAATAGTGCATAATGTAAATAAAGGAGGACACCAAAAGAGAAAGCCAGAAACAGAAGTTAAACTTAGAAAAAAGAGTAAAAATTGTCGAAGTGGGAACATAAAACATAAATACAGCAAATACGCCGACAACTAAACGTTCACCACGCCGTGATCTTGGTGTAGTGGTTAAGGTGCTGGCTTACAAATGCAAAGGTCGGAGTTCGAATCTTCGTTGGGGACGTTTTTAAAAATTTTTGTTAATAATACTTGCAGCTCGTGAGAGATGGTAAAAGAGGTCGTATTTAGTTTTCGTAGCAATTATTATTGGTAATGTTTAGTACTGATAATACTTTCTGTCTTTGCGTATTGCTTTTATTCTTGTCTTAATTTTGAAAGAGAAGAAAATCCGAACAAATGCCACCAAAATTCCTCATATTTTGAATGTAAACGCCATTTGCAATTAGTAAAGAATAAAATTTGAACGTTTCGATGTAGCTGCAAAAAGTAAAAAGAAAAACATGGAAGTGGAGTGTTCGAATCCATACTCATGGTTATTAAAAATACAATTTTTACATGCCTTACACCTCCCGACCACGTTTCTACGTTAGCAAGTAAGAGGTTTCTGTTTAGGTTAGGCTGCTCAATAAGTTAAGCAAAGGGGCCCGGTTTAGCTCTGACGCACCACAGGTGCGAGAAGGGAGCAAAACACTTTTTCTCTCTTCCTCTGTGTGTCTATTTATCTATCTAGCTGTATATATATATAATGCTATTTCTGAATGCATTAACCACCCTAATTTTCAGCGGATTGAGACGAAACTTGGCACAAACATTAATTGCTGATATATCTTCTATGTAATATTCTATGTAATACATGAGGTATTTAGGCCTACATGCTCTTCATATAATGTAATAAAAGGGTCATGCTGGGAATAAGAAAAAGAACATTCCTTGGACAAAACGGAAACTATTGGCATCGTAAATATTTATCTACGAGGCATGCGCGGTAATATATTATAGAATAGTTACTATTTAGTTCAGTAAATGAAGAAAGGGGTATAAAAAAGCAAATATGTCGCGTCAACGAGATTGACCAAAGTTGACGGAGGTGGAAGGAAATGTGTAGTAATACAACAACTTGGTTAAATTGATAATTGGTTCTTTATTCTGTAGTAGATCGTATCACAACTTTACGGGAGAGAAGAGAAAGACTTACTAACACTGTCATATAGTAAGCTTTAGTAACACAACACGATCATACAGACACAAATGGTTGTAACTGTGAGTACTACAACTTGGATTTAACGAAAGCCGTTTAGATATTCGGTGGTTTGCAGGGTTGTATAAGACACAAAAAGATAAGACACAATACAATTCTTCATACCTCAGCTTCCAGTAACTAGATAAATGTAATTTCTGGTTAGATACTGAATCTGCTGTCGGATTTTATTACATGACGTATTGCAGGATACAAAATGCTTTGCATTACTTGTTTGTTTGTAGACAGCTACTAGCTTAGTGTTCTGAAAGGTTGTGTATAAACTAGAGATAGTCAATTCCGGAATTACTACTTTTCGGACTCCCAAATGTAAAAGCGGGCAAATTTCGGAATTCGGAAAATTCCGATTTTGGAATAATTCCGGAATTAGGAAAAATCCGGAATTTAGAAATTTCTGATTTCGTTAACATTCCGGAATTCGGAACAATCCGGATTTTTTCGAAATCCTGAGTTTTTCTCAATTCCAGAATTTTCTAAATTCCGGATTCTTCCCGAGTTCCGGAATTCTTCTGAATTAGGGAGTTTAACTGAATTCCATAATTTTCCGAAATCCGGAAAGTGAAAGTTACGCTTCCGAAAAATGATTTTATTTTTGTTAATATGAATCGTGGCGAAAATAAGTCTTTGACTAGGTAATGGCGACTGCTTTGAAAGAAATGGGGTGTATTCCATTCAATTCAATCTGTCATATTTGTAGTTTCGTGTGGAGAAAAACAAACTTGTAAACCAACAGTTTAAGAAAAACTCAAGTTATTAATGTAAATTTTTTCCGACATCATAAAAGAAATACGAAAGACATTTTGAATCGAAGAAATATAACATACAAGTTTGCAAGCGGGGACAAAGAAAACTAACATAACCAGACTAAAGACGAATCGTTTACCGCGTAGCGATCAAGGTCAAGCTGGTTTCGAGGGCGAGTTTCGAGTTGAGTCGAGTTTGGTAATGGCTCGCTCGCTCGTTCAGCTCGTTTTAACTCGTTTTGAAATAATGGTCTGATTAGACTGGAAAGCGAAAGCCATGAGAAATGTAAGCAGTAATGTGGAATACTTTTAGTGTTGCTCACGACAGGGGTGCGTCTCGTCTCGTAATTTTAGTGCATCTCGTGGGGCAATTTTAGTGTATCTCGTCTCGTCTAGATAACGAGAAGACAAAGAGTTTTTTTATTATTATTATTACGAGACAGCCTCAAATGTCGTAGTCACCAATATAAGTATATACGGTAGTTCTTAAAATCAAGGTTGAGACCTTCACTGTCGAATTCTTGAGCCCAAGCAGAAGACCAACTCGGGTAATGATATCAACCGGCTCGGCTCGTATCAACTGAGCGAACAGCTCTAGTCGGCTCGGTTGGGATGAGCCGATGACCAGAGCCGGCTCAGTTGGAACGAGCCATCGACTCAGCTCAATTGAGCCAATGGCTCGAGCTTTCTCGGTTGGGATGGGTCCTCTACGTGGCTCATGTGAACCGGATCAAGCCAGCTAAGTTGAAACTAGTCCATCGGCACGTTTCGATTCAGCTCAACTACGCCGAAGGCTCAAATCGGCTCGGTTGGGTGAGCCTTTGGCTCGGCTCACTTCTCGGTTCTGTTCGGTGTTAATGAGCTGTAAGCCGAGCCGCTCGAGCCGTTGAGAAGCCTAAACCCGGTCCCAGCTATTTTGAACATGTTTGGCTGAAGCCTATAACTTTTAACAATTTTTGGCTCGAGCCCGAATACTTGCCCCTTCGGAACTCAAACCCAGAGCGTGACCGCTGTCCTTCCCTCCTGAAGACTTCTCGACGACCGAGATCGACAGTCAATTAGTGTTTATTATTCAGATACAAACCGTATATCTTTTAAAGATTGTACACGGTGTTGATATAATAATAATAATAATAATAATAATAATAATAATAATAATAATAATAATAATAATAATAATAATAATAATAATAATAATAATAATAAAAGTTTTAAACTTGCCGTTGAAATTTGGCAAATCTTCTTTAAAAGTAGAGATTTCGGGGAAAGGGTTCCGTACCTTCAAGACACACCTCTGCAAATACCAACATTTTAAACAAGAGAATTCCATTGAAGTTTCATGTAGAAAGTATTCTACTGTATGTTTTAAAGAAATAACTGTAATAAATATAACTGAATATCACGCAACAGTACAGCATATAATAAACTAATTTTTAGGATATGCAGAGGTAAATATGAAAGCTTTGCTACAAAATACCTACACAGAATATAATTCAATGAGCTCTGAAATATAATGTAACGAAATAGCCTATGAGATTCAGTCTACAGAGCAATTGTTACTTCAAGAATGGATATACACTATTACGAGAATAGAGACAAGACGGGAAATGTTTTCCATACTTTTCGTCTCGTCTCGATTCTCATCTCCAAAGAGAGACGGAAATTTTGAGTTAACCTTGACCCGTCTCGAATGTAAAATGTTAATTCTCATGTTATTTTATTTGTTTTAGAAACGAGATGAGAAACTGCTCTTCTCGTGAGCAACATTAAACCAAACCAAAATATTCTTTCCAAATGTCACGTTTCTGCTTGTAATGGTATGACCTGAGCGATAATTAGCTCCTAGCTTTTAATCTTTTACGAGATAATAATAATTATTATTAGTTTATTATTATTACTATTATTATTGCTGAAGATTTGATAGTTCAAGTATTGAACATCCGAGTATTCAAATATCTGAATATAATAAAACATGTTATCGCCGATCAATCACCATCAAAAATCCTAAAGTAAAAAAAAAATACAATGTGCATTCGCACAAGCACCATGACCACTGAACCGCGATCGCTACGAGGTAAAAGATTCGTTTTTAGTCTGGTTACGTTAGGTTTCTTTGTCTCCGCTTGCAAACTTGTATGTTATATTTCATCGATTCAAAATGTCTTTCGTATTTCTTTTATGACTTCGGAAAAGTTTGCATTAATAACTTGAGTTGTTCTAAACCGCTGGTTCACAAGTTTGCTTTTTCTCCACACGAAACTACAAATATGACAGATTGAATTCTGATACACCCCATTTCTTTTAAAGCAGTCGCCATTACCTGGTCAAAGACTTATTCCCGCCACGATTCATACTAACCAAAATAAATCCACTTTTCGGAGGCAGGACTTTCACTTTTCGGATTTCGGAAAATTATGGAATTCAGTTAAACTCCGGAATTCAAAGAATTCCGGAACTCGGAAACAATCCGGAATTTAGAAAATTCCGGAATTGAGAAAACTCCGAATTTCGAAAAAATCGGATTTTTCCGAATTCCGGAATGTTAACGAAATCAGAAATTTCTAAATGCCGATTTTTTCCGAATTCCGGAATTATTCCAAAATCGGAATTTTCCGAATTCCGGATGTTGTCCGGTTTGACCTTCGGGAGTCCGGAAAGTAATAATTCCGGAATTGGCTATCCCTAGTTTATACACAACCTTTCAGAACACTAAGCTATTAGCTGTCTAAAAACAAGTAATGCAAAGCATTTTGTATCCTGGAATACGTTATGTATTAAAATCCGACCGCAGTTTCAGTATCTATCCAGAAATTGCACGTATCTAGCTACTGGAAGCTGAGGTATGAAGAATTGTATTGTCTTATCCTCTTGTGTCTTATACAACCCTGAAAACCACTGAATATCTAAACTGCTTTCGTTAAATCCAAGTTGTAGTACTCACAGTTACATCCATTTGTGTCTATATGATGGTGTTACTAGTTGTGATACGATCTACTACAGAATAAAGAACCAATTATCAATTTAACCAAGTTGTTGTATTACTACACATCTGCTTCCGCCTCTGTCAATTTCGATTTCGTTGGTCGATTTCGTTGACGCGACATATTTGCATTTTTATAACCCTTTATTCGTTTACTGAACTAAAAAGTAACTATTCTGATGTATACTACTGTGCATGCCTCCTAGATAAATATTTCTGATGCCAATAGTTTCCATTTTTTCAAAGGAATGTTCTTTTTCTTATTCCCAGCATGACCCTTTTATTACATTATATGAAGAGCATGTAGGTCTAAATTAGGGATGGTACCTAGTCTCGGTCTCGTCTCGGTAATTCGAGACGAAACTGAGACCGAGACGGACTTTTGTATACCGAGAGGAGACCAAGATCGAGACGGACTTTTATATACCGAGACGAGACCGAGACCAAGACAGACCTCTATGAATCGAGACAAAACCGAGGCGAGACCTTTGTCAGTCTCGAAAGTCTCGGTCTCGTCTCGAATTATGACAGCTATTTTGCCTTTACTCAAAATTTGTTTCGCTGCTGTGTGAGGTAATACGTGAACGGTTGACTAATTATACAGTGGCGTGTTTAGGGGTTAGGTGTCGGGCTGAAGCCCCTCCCGAAATGAGTTTGTGATCACTTTTTCGCATTGCACGTACAACACAAATGTTCCTTACCCGTTCCTCATGCTTCTCCCGAAACAAAATCCACTTTTTTTGTTTATAATCTTCTATATATATATATATATATATATATATATATATATATATATATACAGGAGCGGATCCAGGATATAATCAAGGGAGGGGTTAAACCATACTTTGCCTCTTTATCCAGTGTGAAGCAGGGTTGAAGTTCATTTTATTCCGTGTAAACCTGAGCGTTAAGGGAGGATATGGCCCCTATAGCTCTTCCCTTGGATCCACGCCTATATATATATATATATATATATATATATATATATATATATATATATATATATATATATATATATATATATATATATAATACTGAAAATTTGTATCATGTTGTGTGAAATATTGAAGGGAAAATTATACTTGATACTCTGCAATACCACTAGATAAACAAGCAGTGTTGGTAACGCAAAATAAAGTTGTATTTTCTCAAATTGCACTATGTAAGGCATTACCTACTGCTAATTTAGATATTAAATAAAACCACAATACCACATACATTATTCATTGTAAAAAGGGCAATACAGTACCACCAACATCAACATTTTGGAGATCTCTAATAACTCAAATGGCATAGACGGTGCAATGTGCATCATTTGTATCTTAGCGTCAAATACTATGATCATGGGATAATATATTTCGAATGAATGAAGGATCAAAGTTACAAGGAATGAAAAAAATAACTTTTTCTAAAGACTTGACTTCGGAAACGTGCTGACATATCACGTCTCATCATGTAGATGCTTCCAAAAGACTTAAGTGATCATAATGTCATTTACAACCATTGTTATTTCAAACCGTTTCAGAGATACCAAACACATGGATAGTGATTGTTGTACTGCTTAAAATAACGTATTTGTGTTAAATTTTTATAATGATTGTTGCTTTAGTTTGCTTCTATAACATTACAACAATAGTTTTTAGTGGTTTTAATTACAAGTCGCAGTTCCATTATTTTAAGTAGTGTTGCCAATATTATTTTAAATATATATTTCTAGTGCAAATAACGTAGCTAAACTGCAAAATATTTTTAAATTACTCGTAATTTATTTTATGGTGCAAGAATGTTTTCAAATACGATGTTTTCCGTAGTCTTTATAATATTAATGTTAATGTCAAAGTTTTGGTTCCAGCAATACACGTAAATGCAAATTGTAACTGAAATTAAATGTAACTGATAATTTTTTAGTAACCCTGCTTGTTGCCCTAAGCCTTAATCGTGATATACACAAAACCATGGGTAATTAAAAGTTATAATTACACCCTAGTTACATTTCACTTGTTTTAGTTTGACCACCTACCACCTCAAACTCGATCCATACCATAGCTGTATGCAGTTATTCAAGGACTTACAGTTAGTAATACACATTGTGTTGATTTTTGGTTTGGTTTGTTTTAGTCTCACGATTGTGCTAGGCAGGGTGCGAATTACCGGGGGGGATGAGGGGGATTTCCCCCCTCAATCACATTTTGTTCCCCCCCAAAGAAGTCAGCTGAAGTATCCCCACCGCGGATGCTCGCTTTCCCCCTCAAACTATGCTTAGTATAACTCCAAATTTCACCGATTTTTGTTATTTCTTGTAAATTTAATCTTCTAGCTGTATTTCGAAATGATCGATGTAAACTGTTCAGTTTTGGTCATTTCTACTTACCACCTAATTACCCACTATTTTCAACGTTGTTTGGTAGAACTATATTATTATGACTACGGTTGTTACTTGCAACTGTACCTTCGTACCCTTCAGTTCGTCATCGTTTGTGAATTTGAATGTACTAATTGCGTATAACAAAGCCACATATAGATTTATAAATGTTCTTAGCGGTTGGCCAAGAAGAAGTAAACAAATAGCTTCTTCTACCATACTTGGCGAAGTTCGGATATGTCATATTCATCCTCTATATTTGTATCGATTATCATCTTATTTTAATTTTTGTTATAACATGTTATTTCATTTTCCAGTGTACTCTTTGTTAGCACATGGTCTTCATTCCCTAGTAGGTTGTGTGTATGCAACTCTAAAGTTGCATTTAATTTGTGATAATTAGCATAGTAATCACTGCTTTTACAGTTTACGGAAATGAACTTTTGAAACTGTACTCAAAATCTGAGATATAGGTATTCTCTCGTAAGTATATGTTAACGTACATGCTGGGGGATACGCTCCTAGTGAGCAGACATGTTAATGAAGGTGACTTTTAAATGAATAAGCGAATAATGCAAGATTTGTTTCAGCACTTGTTAATGCGACTGGTTCTCCGTGTCATTGTCCGTGTCTGTATAAGCATTTCAACTGGAGCGTTTTTTTTTTTTTAATTTTAACCCTTTATTTTTCCATCTTTTCGCTGTACAGTTTGCTGTCCACGCAATTAATGTTGTCTGAAAAACTTCAGTGTAATGTTTTACTTTATTTGAGTAACGTAGCCCATAGTGAATCAACTCATCTTCAACCTAACAGTAAAGTAATTTTTAAGTGTTGACTTTCCGTGCCCATCACGGAATCGATATTTGGAGAAAAAAAGTCGTGATGAGCACAGCTTTAGCGGGAAGTAGAAGCACAAGCTCGAAATTTGAATTGAGAGATTTTAAATATTTGGCCTTCGATTTGACTTTGATGTGAGAAATCGGGACAAGCAACAATCCATTTCTTATTTGATAGACTAATATCTAGATTTTCTTTAAAAAAAAATGTCCGGTTTAACTGATAATATTAGTGGTTTTCACAAGACTGAAGTAGGTTTATTTTCGCAACCTGAATGTATTAATGCAAAGTGGAAGCTTTCAATATGAGTGGAAAAATTAACATATGCTTGTGATCATGGCTATCGCTCAAGCCTAATTATTAACTAAATAAACCTTAGAGAGCTACGGGGACAAGAGTGAGTACAACATTAAAACACGTTCAGAAAGGTTTAGTGGGGTGTGTGTATGTCAGACAATATATATGTGCATAGTTATTGTCGGTAGATTTATTAAATTAATAAATCTCTTATTTATTACAGATGTCACACACACACACACACACACATATATATATATATATATATATATATATATATATATATATATATATATATATATATATATATATATATATATATATATATATATATATATATATATATGGGGGTAAGGCATTTATTGTCTCATTTTGAAATTTGAACCTTCAGACTATGTCCTTCGGCCTAATTTTATCCCCCCCAATATAGATTATCTAATTCGTACCCTGGTGCTAGGGCGTCTAAAGGAGACGTGGATAATAATGGAATCCGAACCACTTCGGTCGTTCAACTGTACTCCCACCGGAAATCGAATTCGGGACCACGCGAACCCAAGTCAAGCGTGCTAGCCACTAGACCAAATGGAGTCCTCACATTGTGTTGACTTTAAGCATTGAGTCAGTGTTGTCAGATTCGAAGATCAAAAACTAGCGTGTCTGTGCTCCAAAAGTAGCGGATTTGAACTATTTGTAGGACAAATATATAAAGTAGAAATGAATTATTTGGCAACTAATGACTAGTACTAATGAAATGATTTTTAATATGGACTGGAAAATGTGCTGGACATATTTCAAGAAATTATGATCAATGAACAAAAACAATTCTAGACAGGATACCACAAGCTATAAACAGCCTAGAAAATGTTTTTGTACAAGAAGGTTTGACGAAATCAAGGACAACTGGGGAGTAACCTGAGAAAGAAAGAATTGCTCAAGATAAATATTTGTAGAGAAGACTTGGAAAGACCTTCACCTAGGAGTGGGTTGATAATGATTGATTAAGATTTTATTATATCTGGACCTCAGAGTTAGACTAAACCAAGTCATAATTTCGTAATTTTACAATAGAAGTGAAAAACCAGTTCCTTAAGTAAGACCTATAATACTGTTTTTCAAACTATACTAACAAGCAAGGGGCGCGATATCGAGACTCGAATTGCGCAATAAGAGTTACATATACTGAAAGAACATCAGGTAGTTAGTAAGTTACCAAATTATTAGCTGCAGTCCGCCAGTAGGGAAAAAGTTATGGGACTGTAAAGTTCAGAGCCTGGCGTACGAAAACCACACAGAACTTAGCATTTGGCTTGTTCCTCTTTGTATTGACAAGAGATAATGAACTCTAATGTATTCCCATCACAGAACATGATGTTTGACATAAGAAAATCTGCATGAGAAGAATTATCAGTGTTGAAATCCATAGAAATTACAGTGTTGCCAGAATAAGAATACCTCGAGAAGCTTGCAAGCATATAGTACGTGATCGGGGCCTGCGTTGCACAATATGGGTTATACGAAGAGTATCAATCATGAAATGACCACGTTGTTAGCTGCAGTTCGCCAGTAGGGCAAAATTATGGGGCTGCAAAGTGAACATGATAGACTATGGCAAACAGAAGGAATAACCTGTTTGTGTATGCAATAGCAAATGGTATTTGTTTGGGAAGGGGAGATAGCTATGCAAATGACAGTGCTAAGCCACACAATTGATATGAAGAGCAGAAAGTAACGAGTGATCCAAACAAAAACAGTTAGTACAATATGCACATCGGACGATAGCCAGCGACACGCAGTGATAACACATTTCTGTGGTAAGGGAATCAAAACAGCGCTCCGGGAGACTTGCCATTGGTGTTATCTATAGGCATTACAGTGTTGCTAGAATACCCTAAACTCTTCGTTAAGGCATGGACTACAAGAATGAATTCAACGGCGTTGGATGATATATCACTGACAACACGAACCGACTTTTACGATTCGCGATGCTAGGCATTTGTGTTGTCTGTCTGTCGGTATGCCTCATGATAAATGCCCAGCGAACAAACCGATTCGAAGCCGAATGACATTTTCACAGGCTTATGTGACGATGTGCAGACTCCAATTTTAATCATTTAGCTCGTAATTTCCACACAAAGATGAGATCTGCTCGCACTATAAGTTAGTGGATGTCACAAAAATATTATAATCAAATTACACCATGACTTTCATGGGAAAAGTGGATTAACCTAGGGGAAATGACAACATAAATTGAAGTTATTTAGTTTATTATACAACTAAAATGGTAGTATACATCAACATTTAATTTAGGTATTTTACAAAAGTAATTTGATATTTGCCTCTTCATTGATATTTGACTACATTATCAGAGATTGAATAATTGAATGGACTTTCAAGTATTTGAGTTAGCAAAGATGAAAAATGAATTACGAGTATGCGACTTTTAGTCTTAGTCGTGAGAGTTTTACTATCGATTGAAGAATCATTTTGCAGTGCTGACTGACATATTATTACTTGAACTCAAATAGCAATTGTGCATGTACATACCTTGAATAGAAGTCTTGTTACACCCTGCAACTTGGTGTCCCGAAGGTCTGAGTTCTTATACTCCTCGTCACTACGTCGTTGCCGCCCGAATAATAATAATCTAGACCTTGAGGTCCCTTTTTATTATTTTTGCAAGGGCCACTGGCAAACCTCACATCAGCCATCACATCCTGGTCGTCAGATTCACAAATATGGAAACTTGTTGCTCTTTGCATTCTGATTGGCTATTAGCAAGTAACCGCACCCAAAATTATGGCGTGATCCAGCACACACGTGGATGGCGTGACTGTTACCGCCGGAAGATTTCAATAACAGGATTTCCAGAATTATCCACATTTATCTATGACTGGTCCAGAGATTCTTAACTATTAACCAAAATTTCCGCAAATGCGGGGTCACGTTGACCAATTTGTAATTGTTCATCCTGTTAGTAACCAAGCATAAATAGACATCCTATGAATTTTTGCGCAGTAAAACAACCACAATCACCTTCGAGGTTTTGCGTAGTTCCGTTCTCTGTTACCAGCTTATGATAAGTTAAAAGAGAAAACCGTCCTGTAAACGCACATTAATCCAAAATAGCCTTTTTCAATTCCTTCAATAAAGAGCAATGTAACCATATTTTGAATCCGGCGTCACATTCCCACTGCTTCATAATTTTCGTCCTCGAAAATCATCAAGAAGCGAGCGCTCAAGCAGGCTGAAGTAACCAATACTTTTCGAATGACCCTCGTATTAAATGAAGATTTTGCAAAATATGTGAATTGTATGTCATGCACATAATATGAGTTGACTAATATGAGTTTGTTGTCGTCATAGTCGTAATTCCCCTTTTCTATACAATAAGATAAAGAACATTTGCAATATAATGATAATTTCCGTCTCCTCATTAAAATGACTCAATAGACGGATACTTAGGTATGAAAAACATCAAGTGAATAATCATAAAAAATGGCATAACATATAACATATGGAAGTGGCACATTATTATAACATATTGCTGCTGTGTTAAGTTAAGGAAGTATGATATTAAGAATAATGGTTAACAACTTTTGGAACATTGTGTTGAAACATTTGGAATTTCTACAACTGCAATTAAGGTCCTAAACAAAATACTACATAGATAATGAAGAGTTGATAATAATTTGAACATGCTACTGTGACTGAATGACACTGACTTATTACATTAAGGTTAAAAATAAAACAAAAGAACAGTTATAACTTGCTTGCTACATGCATATAAGTTACTGAATGAAATTACCACATTATACCTTAATAAGATTACTAATTGGTCGAATACGCAACCTTGCAAGAAATTACGTAACTGAAATACTACATATATTGAAAATCAATAATATTTTGAATCATGCGTCATTAGCAAAAGTGAATAGTACAATAATCTATTAATGCCCTAGAAGGTCAGTATAGTTAACAGGTTCCATGTCTTTCAAAGTTCACAACAACTGATTTGAGAATAATCAGTAAATCGATAAACATCAACATTTTAATTGAACTGTTCTGTGCATGGAAAGGGCATAGGGCAAAAGTAACGATAATTAATAAATTAGACTAATTAGTAATAACAAGGAACTGTCAGGATTATCGTCCTAACGATACAGTTATAACGCTATCTTAGATTCAAACTTAGTTCTGTTAGGACTGTTAAGTCTGTATACGGTTGTATGTACGTTAAATACGTATAACTTAGTGAGATGTATGTTAGTTCAATTTAAACGAAATAGGGTCTCATTAGGGTTGAACGATACACAATTAAAGATGAATTAGTATTGTTTACTCAGGAACACAGTTAATTTTATTTTAACATTATTTCATTGTTTTCATAGATGTTTGTACCAATATCATGATTATGAAGTTGTTGTTCAAGAATTAATAATTGATTACAGATTAATGACTAATAGATTGAGTACTTTAGCAATTTAAATGATATTAACAATCTATAAGAAAATAACGAGTTTGTTTTGCCTTACAAGGCAATTAACCTTATACAGTTGCTTACAGGAATGAATGAATATTTACAATATAGTCACCCCAATTGAAGGTGAAGAACCAGGAATATAATAATAACCAGGAATATAATAATTTAAAAGTCAATTTCCATAAGTAGATTGCAATAAGAAATTTACATACTTGAGTTGTCCATGAGGGACGTGAGAGAGTTATTATTATTGATTTAACATGTAGAGTCAAGGGGGCTATTGCAATAGATTTGAGATCCAATTTATTTTTCAATTTTGAAAAATTAACAAAACAGGCAAAACACGAAAGACTGAAAATGAAGTACCTTGGGTACGCCTTGAGTCTACATGTCATGAGACCCTATTTAGTTATGATTACTCTCCTTTTATTCCCAATATAAAGAGTGAGTTCTTCTCTTTCCTTTCTCCTCTTTCTGTGCATTTTAAGAGGTTACAAGTGTATTAAAAAGGAGCGAGAAAGGAAAAAGATTGTTGTTTGTTATTCGGGGACTTCGGAGAATTCAACCAATACCCGTTAGATTTGGAAACGCCACACTTGGTGGTTTTACTTCCGCCTGGTCGTAGGTGAGGTATCAAATATACCGAATGTAGTCAATTAGAGAAGTGGAATCATTTACATATTATTTATTTCTTGCCGGCACTAAGGAGTATGGCCACAGGGGGGGCAGGGGGCAATAATCGGGTTTGTAACTCTCCGTATGAAGGGCAATCGTCTCTCCTTTTTCCTATTCTGTACTTAAAGGAGCCAATGGAACGAGGAGAGAGGATTTTAGCTTGTCGGTCTTGTGACGAAGGGGAATCGAACCGCAGGGTACTTGCATTCAATGTTTAATGTGCATATCATGCATAAATAGTTTATAGAGGAAAGTTTGGTTGAATATCACTATGTGCCACGCAGTGGACAAAACCACAAGAAGCTGATACTGACTTCCTGTTGACGCTGATATGATATTAAAAATAATATTACAGGAAGCTTGTATGAATACTGCTACTGCGAAAACAAGAACAGTGTTTCCACTGTGATCAGTAATTGTGAGCTAAGGAAAAGAGTTTAAAAATTGCTACTTTTGATATTCCGTTAATTCCGAATTGTGTTATCCCTATTCTAGTGAATAGGCACCCGGTTGGCATAATTGGGAGGTTGACGAATCGGAGGAAATAAATCCAATCGCCAAATATGGGTTGAAAATAGGAAATCTAGAATGTCATTGGTTCTTGAAAGTGATCAGTGAATAGCAGGAAGGGCGTTATCCCAAGGAGTGAAGAACGCTGTATAGTAATATATTAGTTCTTCACTTATTCAATCTACAGGGATCGAAGAATTACCACGAACGTTTTGTGCGCGGATACTTGGAAGTAACGTTTATACGGGACATGGGACTTCTTAGGTGTGAGAAGGAGACTTTCACTAATTAGATAAGTATATCTCTATTCTATACTTTACATCATATATTATATATGTTTTTTTTTTTAAGTTTTAACGTCACATTGCATTCTGTGATCAGTGAACGTATCCAGTAATGAAACAGGCGTCCGTGAGTTTCCTCCAATACTTGTACTACGTGTCTGAAGGTTTTACCAATCGTTCAGAAGCATCTTCTCCCAACGCAGTCTCACATACGATTCACATGCCGTAGGCAAGAATTACTCATGAAACAAATATAAATAACGATATTAGTAAATAATTATAATTAAAGAATACACTTAATTAACCCTAATTAACAACTCCCAATTATTAATATATTTTAATAAGGATTAGTTATTATTAACAAGATTCAATAATCTATATATATATATATATATATATATATATATATATATATATATATATATATATATGAAAAACTGTTTTTTTTTTACTTAACAGTGGTGTGATGTATCTAAAACTATAAAGTTCATTCGTCTCTATGTCCTTGTTCGTTTGATATCAGCTTTGGCTGAACTTGTGAACGACTTCCTTTTGTTTTGTTTTATCATTACATAATTCAAGGCTGGAGAGAATAATGTTATTTGTTAGCAAAATAGTAACATAGTGGTAGAGTTATGTATTTTAGAATTTATATTAATTTATTTTATTAAGCAAAAGATAAAGGACTCTACCACAAGCATTTTTTTTTGGATTTTAAGTGCGTGTGTTAATGAACACTAATGAACATAAGCCTCTATTTATAAGATGAATTATCTACGATGTTGTTTTAGATTTTTATCTAACAAGAATATACCTTCGCCTCAGCATAGAATTAAAGATAATAGTCAAATGTACGCTGAAATAAGAATACAGTTTAGATAATTTAATTATACTCACTGCTCTGGCAATCAAACCCTTTTTTTTTGTCTGTAA
Organism: Thermobia domestica; assembly: GCF_964235325.1. Lineage (NCBI taxonomy): Eukaryota > Metazoa > Arthropoda > Insecta > Zygentoma > Lepismatidae > Thermobia > Thermobia domestica. Next base: position 20,753 of record NW_027657143.1, on the reverse strand, counting down.
AGAGAAAACTGCATTATTTATCAGAGTCACTTTATTTATTGTTGTTACATACTATTTTGTACCAGAATTTGTAAAGTAGTGAAGAATTTCAGTAGATAAGTAAATTAAATTTTTAAATTCTTGATCTTGTCCCATAATTATATCAGGGAGGCTAAGAGAGACAGTGTAAAGAATTAATGAGAATAAAATAAAATTAAGAAATGTGGGAGGGAACAGGAGAATCTCGAGAAAACACACGGTGTTGGTCATCCTTAATAATTAAGATGGGTTAGTCATTAAGATTAATAACACTAATGAGGTCATAGAAACTAGGTTAACATAACGGCTCTTGAGGAAGAAAATGGTACTCACTAATACTGATGAATCCTACACAAGAAGATTTAAGTCTAAGCTACTGGCCATCCCAGGCACCCGTGGTACAATTGTAGATAGCTATATCTATTGTACACAGGTGTCCGTAATGGAGGGTAGAGAGATTCATCCCTGTTGATGCTGCATGAGTTAGAAGGATTTCTTAGGTTGTGGAACCTGACCCATTTGCATGATTACCGATGACCTCTGTAGGGTACCAACCTGCCCTTACGTTTTTTATTCATACCGTATGGGGAGTTGGCACCTGATAGAGTGTTATTGATTTGCTTCGCATGTTTTCGACCAATTGGATGAAGAAGGGATTGAAGACTTTCACCAATGAATCTACACATAATAGTAGCATGTCTTACTTTCACTAAGACGGGATGAGGTATATGTGTTCAGGTAACTAATTGGAATGTAGCATGATCATTGGAATGTAGCATGTAGTATTAGTAGATATCAGTGTATGATGACACAACTGTTACTATAAGGCATTGTCACTTTTTCTCGCCTTGTGTAGTTATTCCCACTATATGTTATATAAGGGTGGTTGCATGATGCATGTACGTATCGAGTTTTTATTTTATTTTAAAGCTTTTAGTAACCTAGAATAAAGTGCCTATAGAAATTACACTTAATTAGTTAGTTGAAATTAGTTGACACATAAACATAAGGATATAGATATAATGCACATAAAGAATAATGTACTAATTAACAATTTTCTATTGAATGTTAGCATTGTATCTTTATATATTCTGTAGACTATACAAGATGTGTACTATCTTTAATAAGGATTTATAATATAATTTATATGGAATGTTACTAAGATACATCATGCCAATGTGCAATTATATATATATATATATATATATATATATATATATATATATATATATATATATATATAGTAGTCTAAAAATAATAAAATTGCGCTAAATATAATTATAATTCCAAAATATAATAACTACTTAAATATCTACTAAAAACTGAATAATTAAACAACTATTAACTACAAGATAATACAACTGAAAGTTAAAACTACTGAGTAACTATTGAATACTAAACATTAAAACATTTAAATATCTATACAATACTGAAAACTCAACAAGAATATAATAACCTAAAATACTGAATAGTAAAAAAAATCTATTTACTGAATACTGAGCTTAAAATGATTTAAATAATCTTTGAATATTGAAAAGTAATAAAATAAACTGAAAACTAAGGATTATTGGAAATCAAACAACCTAATAACTGCTGCATGTAGTTAGATACATATAATGATTACATATATTTATTTCATATTTATCTATTGCTATTTATTTCATAATAATATCTTTATTTTACTAAAAGAATCTAAAATGTCTACTAAATACGGAAACGTAACAACTAATAACCATGGTATATTGAAAATTAAAACAAACTAATGAATACTGAATATTTGAAAATCAAATAACCTAATAACTACTGCATATAGATATATACACATAATTGATTATATATTTCTATTATATATCGATTATATATATTACTATTTATTTCATATATCTTTACCTTACAAGAAATATAAAAGCAAAACTGGCACATAGCATAGATAAAGGACTGAAAGTTGAAGTTTTGAAAAATCAGTATGAGTATAGACAAGCTGGCGAGAAGGCAAGTTTTTACTCATGGGCCTGGCGTCTCAACCAATTTATAGCGGTCTGTGAGAATGCGCTTGTGCGTAAAAGTGATCTTCTATGTGAAGCCACTAAGAAAGCCTTCTTATCATAAAAGTTAAAGCTCTGGAGCATACTTTCTGTTCTGACTAATGGAATAAAGTGCTTTAATGCAAATTTGTTTTTAAGGCGATTAAGTCGATATTGCACATCGTCATAATTCAATTCAGTAAAAATAATAAAAGCTAGTCTGTAGGAAAAGTTTTTATGTACAATTACATAGCCGATGAAGGTCATGAACAAGGAGGAGGGTTTAAAGAGAGTAGTCATATGTGATAGAGAAACCTGTCTGACTCCTAAAAGGAAGAGATCGTATTTATCATCCTGTAAGGGTTTAAGCTCAAGGAAGTAGCAATGATTTGATGAAGTTATGATCTCTCTGGCCTTTGAAAAATCTGCTAAGCTGTAGCAAGGGATTTCTGGCAGTAACTTACAATGCTCCGCATATAAGACGTATTTAAAGTGACTGTCCATTGAATTGTCCATTTTCTTGTGTTGAAAGGATTCAATTTCTGTTCGTTCTCTTCGGCGTACGGCTTCGTGTCGTCGTTGATTATGCCTGTCACTCATTTTACCTCTAAGAATAGGTAAACAACAGTAAAATCACTACAGTAATATTAATTGTCTGAATTTACACAGCACAATTTAGTTCCAATATATTCGTCAAACTCCAATTAACGGATGTCTACATATTACGCAATGATTCACCGAACCTGCACATGTGGTACATAGGGCTAAATGATTACAAGGCAAGGCTAAAATGTGAACCAAAATAGTTGGATTTTGGACAGGATTCCAACTCCTGATGAACTCGTCGAACAAATTCGGCTCCTTTCAACAACAATAAGTAATAACAGGTGGGAGAGTATTTTGAATGTTCGACCCAGAGATTATCCACAGGTTTCCAGTTAAATAATCCCAATCCACAATAATAACATAGAACCAAATCATGATTTCCGGTATAATAAAATCCAGATCGAACAAGTTCTTTTGAATTTTGACCAGTTTCTTTTGGCCATGTGAGAAACGTTTCTAATCGCGATCCCGCGATTGCATACTTTGGAAGCAGGGGAGGGCTATATAGATAAGTCCGTGTATTATACAATTCGATGACATACAAGGGGTCCAAATGAATCTTCGGAGGAATGGGTTTGGGGCCTATTGATGCAATGGTTTGAAATGGCGCAATGGTCAACCCATAGTCTTCCTCCATAGGAATATTTTGAGTGTCGCGGCGTAGTATTAAGGGGCAATTTGGGTTGGCGTGCAATATAACCGGTAGAAAAAATTCTCCCGGACGAAAGTTACCTAATGTAACTTGGCAGAATATGCACTTTACAAAATCAGGGGGGTGAGAAAAGTAAAAACCGTATTTTGCCAGAAAGTTGGGATTTAGAAAAACATGAGGCCAATTACAAAATGTTTTTCGTCTGTCCACTTCCTTGCGGAGATTTAATGAAGTTTGCATAAAGTATAGCGAGCCGAAGGTTGGAAATATTGCTTTTTCAGCCATACTTACAGAAAGTTTAAGGTTCCGCGTGTGATTTCCTTAAAGGTCTGAAAAAAATCAAGTTGTAAATGTATCCTAGTTTCTCTTCTTTTTTTAACCTAAATCTATGTATACCGAGCATTCATTCCATTAGTCAGAATATATTTTGGGTTATCTATTCCCAATCATCATGAGAGGGGTTGATTTCTAAAACAAGCCATTCTTTATGTGTGCTTCCAGAGGGGTGGCTTTCAGTTTCCGTTTTAGCCTTGATCTTGTGAAGCGTAAACCATTCACATAAGGCTTTGGTCTGGCTTAGAGCACATCTCGCAGAGCTCACTCGTGCATGCGAGCTGCAACACTGGCGTGAGCGGGGAAGGTGTTCTAATCGAGGACATCCTATGGTTTCTAAATCCTCAGCTTTAATTTCGAATAGTTGTTGGAGCCATTTAATTTTATTACCGCCTTTACAATAAACTCTGCTGTTAGGTGGAATTAATGTAGACAGCATATTCTGTACTGTAGAAAAGGCAATCCCCTCAGGTCGAGACCACTCAAGACCATGAATGCGAGTTGTTTGAAAATGGACTCGGCGTTGATCTGTTTCTAATAGGGATTCTAAAGATTAAGCAGTGAAATAGGAATGTGCTATTTGGGGTTGCGATTCCCAATTCACGCAAATAATACGATTTCCCTAATAAGAAGCCTTGGATATCAATTATGAAGGTTGGTTGGGAAGGAGAGTTTCGCAGTGGGTAAGAAGATGAACGCAATGAAGCTAGTAATGATCGATCTCTCAATATTCCTTGGAATGCTTTCAACAACAAGGAAGGAGAAAAAGCATGAATATGTTGATTTACGAATACTTCCTTCCATTTCGAGATCATTTCCTCGTTCTGTGAGTCCTCATGTAGCTGTTGTTCAATTGTGGTATGGGGGTTTATGCCAACTTGATTGAGATATCTCGTTAGTGAGTCAAACACACAACCTTCCTTGATATATCCGTCTGAGCAGATCACACAATTTTCCCTTCCAGCCATATTATTTTTTTCTATATATATATTACTCTTTTCCTATAGTAAAAAAAAGAAATGCAGTTATAAGTATATTACTTGGTATTTAACAGTGACAATTTTAGCTGTAATCTCTTAATTAATTTTTTTTATTTTTATTTATTTATTTTTTTGGAATACTTATACTCGTACTGACGTATACTTACGAAATTTGTTTGTTATTATTATTATTATTATTGCAATATTTCGCAATATTCGGGTCTCGTATGAAAGGTGCGAGGCATTTCATATTCATCGGGCACATTTTGAGGTCGGGGGAGAGTCTTAGGGGGTCGAGGGAGTTTTCTCAATTTTCTATAATAGAAGACGGATACAATTAAAAGACAACCTAATATAATATTAATAATCCCACGACTAACGTTATGATACATCCTAAACTTTCATCATGCGTTTCATTAAAATTTACTATACCTTCTGAATTGTCTAATACCTCATAATTTGTTATGGGGGTTGGAACTTTTCCGGTTTATGCCTTAACCAAGATGATGGAACTATATGTGACACCTTGGCCATTAATGTTTGCAATGAAAGACACGGAAATTTAGAAGTTAATGTCGTATTTTCGAACATTAGTTTACAATCGCAACCTAGATGTACAAATACAGAGCCTACCTTGGGGGTGGAATGCAACGGGATATCTACGGTTGGACATGAAATAGTAAAATCTTGTTCTTCAGCTATCAATAAGGATATTGTAGTAAAGTTTATATATGATATTGACATATCCCTTGAATGATTAAAGCAATTCCATTTACAATATTGATCAATATCCTTTGTTCTTCCTTTTAATTGGGCCTTAATACATTCCATATACTGTAACATGTGAACAGGTGGAGTGGTCACGAGACATAATAAATCAGTGTGGATATTGCAAGTAGTATAAAGAATTTGGTTGGTGATTTGACGATAAACTATAAACAAAGGAGGTACATCCAAATGACAAATTTGGTGGTGTCGCCTGAAGGCAAGAGGGGAAATGATGTATGCACTGTCATTAGCTGATAAGTCAGTGACCGGAAGTTTTATTCCTAGCATTGCATACTGAGGCGATATAAGACATTCGGCCAATGGATAATTATATATAGAAGCGGGGTCTGATTGTATTATTTTCAGTGTTTTTCCTTTTTGCTGTAACTGATATTGAATGTCTTCTATTACATAAGACAATTCAGTTACCTTTATCAATTGCGGATGAACCATTCGTCGCTGACAGCCAATTAATAATTTTTCAAATTCAGTTTCTGATTTTATTTGCCGATTAGATAATTGGAAAAACCAAGGCTCATCCGAATATTGAAATATTCTGTTATGAATATAATCCAAATTGTCCTTAGTCAACAACAGTCGCTTAGTATGTAGTCTAGTAATTGTATGAAAGAATGATCCTGTTGAGGGGTCATCAGCGGAAATAGTTTCGGATAAAATATTTTGATCAAAAGTTTCAAACTCATATTGTTCCGTAATAGTTGGAGGATAAGAAAATTTTGTGAGAATTACTACTGCTGATTCATAGAGAATTGGTGAATCAAATGGAACTATTGACAATCCACCATGCGCTAACGTAGGAATTGATAATGACTTAACAGGATGATTGATAACACTGAGCAACGTTACTAGTCATATCGCTGGGGTAGAAATATTGTCTGATGGATTAAGTCCTCGCCTCGCCGTTCTAGGGGTAGCTACGGGGGTAGCTAATGCTCTTACCGATATCGTGTCTCCTACATTTTCTGCTTCTATATTATTGTGCGACTTCATTTGAGCGAGAAGGGGGCACAGATGTTTACAACAACAATTATACAATATGTAAAGACATAGTGCAAATATGACAATTGATAAAAGAGTATATGAAACTACTTCTGCTATGTCGTGCAATAGTGTGGCTTCTGTAGGGGTTGGCCTCAATAAAATAAGGGTGGCTATGCCCAAGTGGCTCCTTAATTTATACCCAATCCATAAAATAATTAAGGAGATAGTGACATTCCATACAAACAGAATTGTTAAATACGGTCTGGTAGATTGAATTTTTTCAAAGGGTATGATCGGAGTGGTCAGTGGCGTAACTGAAGATAACGTGGTCGAGATTTTGAAATGGGGAACGCGAGCTGTCCAGTTTGGATCTAAACACTGACTGAGATGTGTGAATTCAGAATTTTCAAAGGTTGATCCTTTCAACTTTAAGGTAGAGACTTGAGTCCAAGAAGCGGGAATTATGATTTTCATTTCCAATTCCTTATCATTAATTTCTGGGCAGGGAAAAGAAGGGGATATCACATGAGTCTCAGTAATAATTGCTTTACATTCACAAGGCAATGATAACTGATAAGCTCCAGGCATAGTAGAATCGAGTTGCATTGTTCGTTTTACTTTGGGGCATTCTATATAAATTTCAGAAGGGGGGTTGGTTAAATCAAATAGTCCGGGTCTTACTTCAGTGATCAATAATCCATTCGTCTTTTCACATCGAAAGACACAATATTTACTGATCTCTGCTACTGAGGCAGTATGAAATAGTGTTCTTGCACAACCTGGTGAACGCAAATTATCCGCGGAATAACTTGGAATGTAACATAACTCACTACTCTTAGGATCGCATGCCGATAACCGATCTGTGGCCAATACTGAAATATCGTTAGCACGTTTCACAACGATAGATGGTTGATGTGAGATTAAGCAAGTAGCATTTCCGAACTTATATGGTCCTGTTATTAATTCGTATACTTCGACATTGCCCGGATTTCTAGTAATAGGTACCTTAATTATTACATTTAAATCATTATTCTCATAGTGGCAAGACGCAATGGGTAATGTATAATATTTCATCAGATTCGTTAATGGTACAGCTAATATGTATGAATAACGTCTTAATTTAGCTTGTAATTTAGTCAAATTTGCTTTTAATTGATCTGGGGTAATCATAGTAGGAGGTATTCTCTGTGACATACAATGAGCTAATATTGTTTGGTCTTCATTACTTTTGATAATCCGAATCAGTAATCGGTGTAACCCGGCGACATGTAGGGTTAGCAACAATTGTTTTTCTAGAATGCCTTCCTCTAATTCGCGGTTTAATGCTTTCTGAGTCAACTTAATTTGGGTTTCTAATTTAGATATGGTAGCTTTTAACTGCGAATTGAAATTTTGACCAGCTTTCACAAACTGCACTATGTTTCTATGGTCTTGATATATCTCAGTCTTAATTCCTTCAATGACTCGTTCCATTTCCGTGGTTCGAACAGCCACCTTATCTACCAACGAGGCTGTTGCTACTGAACAACACCACGAAAGAGCAGAGCCGAGAAAATCTATACCGCGTTTCACTCTTTGATCTAATATTGTATAATCAAGATGTGTCATATCATGTTCATTAATTAGCGTAGCAAGTTCATTAATGTGCTGGACTACTGAACAATATGAAAAGGTTAGTTCTCCGGCTGAGAACATACTTCCTGAGTTATCTTATGAATTAAAGCCAATTGATCTTCATCAGGGGGTATAGTGGTTACCTGTTGATGGTAAACTAATGGAATTGTAGCCTCATAAGGAATTACCTTTGAAATCTTATTCCAGAATGCACCTGTTGTGATTGAAACAGTAAATTGGTTACCTGAAGTCGGTGATGTTACATCTATTAATAACCCTAAGTTGATCAGAATAGACCCTATTACAAGAAATCCCATCTGTAAAGAACAGAGTTAATTACCAATTAAAAATTCATGCCATGTTATTTTTCTAGATACTACTAATAATATTACTTGCTGAAGTCTCCTATCTATCCTGAATGTTAATTTGAAGGCGATGCCATACCTTTTCCGAAGTTTACGAATTATAGATACTAATCGTCTTTTTGATTTATATAACCAAAATCTAAATAGACATCCGGAACGAAAATGTGCATACCTTAAGTAAGCTTCAGTGGCTAAGATTGACGAAAATTCAAGGGGTACTATGAACTTGACATACCTTTCTGGGATACCTTCGAAACATAGCCGTAAGATATCCTTCAACCAATGCTCTACTAACGACCTTATGGAATTCCGAATTGTTCCTAATTCTCCTATTCGAGGGTGAATCGTATAGTAGTTCATAGTTGGTTATCCTACAATATAAGGGTATATAAATTATTGTGCCAATCTCTAGTCAGTATACTTTATCGCTTTAGTCATCGCTAAAAAAAATATACTTAAAGTGAACTTCAATACATACTTATTTTTGAGTGTTGTTTGAATTGTCTACATTTTGAGTTCTATCGTTGTTAATTCGTCTACCTCTATTTGGGCGTCTTCCAAAAGATTGTCCTCTTTTAATCGGTTGACCTCTGTTTGAATTTTGATTTCCGCGGTGGGGTCTATTAGATTGATCCCAATACTGATTTTGATTTTGTCGAATTCGGCACTCGCGAGCAAAGTGACCATATTTACCACATGCGTAGCATTGTATATTATTAATATTTATATTCTGAAATCTTCGAATCAGATTAGGACGAGGGCCTCGAGTACCACGACCTCTATTGTTATAAAATCTTTGTCCTACACGATTTTGTAGTCTCTGCCGATTTACTTCGAACTTCGGTTGATTAATTTCCACCTCAGGGAGTTCCAAGAGTGCATCAGAAAGGGCACGTAGGCCTGCTTGAACTTTAGCAGATTCATACAATTTAAGCAATCTATCAACTTCATCCACACTATCTGGTTCACGAGTGATGACGAACTCTAATGCACGCGGATCCAATCCTTTTAATATATGTCGTTTGCGTTCAGTCTCACTCATACTAGGATCTACTTTGTTACACAGTCTTAAAACTGCATAAATATATTCAGAAAAACTTTCATGGGGAGTTTTAGTTCGTCTTGCTAGTAATGCAAAAGGTTCACCAAGCTCAGCAGAGGCTGCGAAGGCCTTTCTTAGCTGAACCTCCAGATCTTCAAATTTGGTCAACGCCACTAATGAGTCTTTTTTCATATGATACCAGTCAGCGGCACTCCCTTGCAAATACGCGGGAATAAACTTTCTCATCTCGCTATCGCTCCAGGAATAGAGATTTGAACATGTTTTATACGCGTCAAGAAATTGAGATATGTCCTCATTTAATTTTCCAGAAAAGGGCGGAATTGTGATGGAGGGCAGTTTGTTATTTACAGTTATACCAGCCATTTCTGATTGTGTTTCCACTTTTGTTTTTAATACTTTTCCCTTCTCGAGAGAACTAGAAGAGAATTGATTTTCTACACACTTGTTAAGACACTTACTTCTTGTCCTGACTGGACTTCGAACAAATGAAGAATCCTTTGACATCCGTATTGGTGTAGCCGGATGTTAGTATTGACCTTAATTAGACCTACAAAATACGAAAGGCGCATGCTAGTTTAAGCGTATTCTTTCATGGTATTCATCTATCGTTGATTTTATTATTTTTTTTTCTAACGGAGGGAGATGAGTTTTTCCCTTTTTTTTAATATTTTTTTTTCACTTGGTGTTATGGGTTTGTCTGTCAGTCTGTCTGGCCATTTGTCTTATTAGTCAACACCAGGAAAATAATACCTTGCCAAGGTAAGCGGTTAACTTCCTTAGTTGTATTTAATGTATTCATGTTGTTTAAAGTGTTCCTTTATTTCAATTGCAGGGTTTCCGACCATTAGTGGATTTTTTTACCTAACTTAGATTTTACACTTTACTTATTAGGACAACGTTGTCTACAAATCAGTTAGTTCCTTATGGACTCAATCATTTATTTATTATTCATGTTTTTTTGTTCTTCTGTTGTTTTTTTTGTATTACTCTATCATTTCTTTCAGAAAGCCTGCTTCAATATAGAATTTCACGTTAGAAGTTTCTACGCCTATCGCGATAACTTATTAAATAACATTTTTTTAAATTGGACTTTGCGATAGATGATCGACTAAAATCAATCCGATTCGGAACCAGAGAACTTGGATAATACAGCTTCATTCGTTCAACATTAACTTTCTTTGGCTGACTTTTCCCATTCACATGCAGAACCTCGCATACGTTTTTAGGACATATACGTACAATTTTATAGGGGCCTACATATCGAGCCCTTACTAACTTGGGAGATAATCCTGGCTTAGTGGCGAAATTTCTAACGCGGACTAAATCGTTTTCTTTAAACGTATGGGCCTTCCTACGTTTGTCAATTTTGACTTTTTGTTTTTCCTGTTGCCTAATTAAGGCGTTTTGAGCGAGCTTTCTTATTCGACTTAGATTCTTTTTCACAAGTTTTCCAAATGGAGTTCGACATGGTGTTTCGAGTTCGATACCTAATACAGCTTTTCTGCCGAACACCAATTCATATGGAGAATAAGGATAATGTTCGTGTCTTGCCGTATTGTATGCATAACAAGCAGTTTTAACAAATAGCGACCAATCCTTTTGGGAAGTGGAAACGTATTTACTCAAATAGTTTGCTAACGTATGATTATATCTCTCCACTCGTGAATTTGTTCTAGGATGATAAGCAGTACTAAACTTTTGATGTATGTCCAATACACCAGTAATCTCTCGCGTCATTTCTGCGACAAAATTGGAACCAAGATCGCTTAATAGATGACGTGGTGGCCCAAAATAACAAATTATATCATCCAATAAGAACTTTGCGACATTCTTGGCTGTTATTGTTTTCAACGGTCGGGCTACTACATAGTTTGAAAACAGATCGACAGCAGTGATGACATACTTATAACCATTTGAGGAGGGCAGTGGGCCAAACACGTCTAAATTTAAAGTATGAAAAGGAGCTATTGGTTTAATTGGTTCATGCAACCCTAATGGTTTAGTGGTTGGGTCTTTACGTTCTTGACATTCGCGACATGATTTAATATACTGTTTGATATCGAATCCCATTCGAGGCCAATAAAATCGCTCATTGACACGAGAAAATACTTTACGTTCTCCAAGATGTCCGCCTTCTAGACATGAAGTATGTGTAGCATATAGCACCTCAGGAACTAGACTTCGAGGAACACATTGTTTTAAATCATTATTAGACTTACGATATAACACCTCATCTACTAATACATAAGGACGAGCCTCATTATTAGTAGGATCAGACTTCACTAAATCACGAATTCTACCAAAATATTCATCTTCTTTCTGTGCTTTGACTACATCAGTCGCGTCAATTTTCATCGTGTTTATACACAGTCCTTCATCGCGATTGGCATTTTCTTCCTCACTTAAAGTTTGTGTCGGATATCTTGACATACAATCGAAATGACGATTAGAGGGATTACCTCTTATCGCTTTAATCGAAAAGTTGTAAGATTGTAAACGGATTAACCAACGAAGGTATTTGCCTTTTAGATTTTTCATGTTCCTCAAATAGCATACACAACAACTATCAGTAAATGCCGTGAAGTGCGGCACTCCTATTAGATATTCATGAAAGTGTAACATGGATTGTACCAAAGCCATTGTCTCCTTTTCTGGAATCGTCAAGGACTTAGCTTCATGGTCTGAGATTTTCCGGCTATAATAAGCAATAGGCCTTTTTTCTCCGTTTTTGATCTGCATTAATACTGCACCTATTCCGTACTCGCATGCATCTACATACAACTCGGTAGCATCTGCTTCCGGATCAAAGATGGCAAATACAGGGGCAGTAATTAACTTTTCCTTTAGGGTATTAAAGGCTTGACGCTCTCTATCTCCAAAATGGAAGAGTACATCGGACTTAGTCAAATCTATTAGAGGTTTCGCGATAACAGAAAAGTTTTTAATAAACCTTCGATTATAACTAGCCATCCCGACAAAGCTGCGAACATCACGAACTGTTTTTGGTTCGGGGAAGTTAGCAATAGCCTCGATTCGCTTAGGGTCTATTTTTACCCCGTCGCGTCCTACGACAAATCCTAAAATAGGTAATTCAGAATACATGAAGTGGGACTTTGATGGATTTAATTTTAAGTTAGCTTCCCGCAACCGAGTGAATACCTTTCTAAGTCTATCTAGCTTCTCGTCTATTGATTTTCCAAACACAATCAAATCGTCCATATAGCATGCCATGATATCGAATTTCAAACCGGCAAATACTTTATCGATCATTCTTTGAAATGCTGCGGGGGAAGTGGATAGTCCTTGTGGGGTAACGTGGAAAGAAAAGAGGCCCGCTGAACAGATGAAGGCTGTTTTCAATTTGTCCTCTTCCCTTAAGGGGATTTGGAAAAATCCTGATCTCAAATCCATGGAGCTTACAAATTGAATATTTGCGAATAGATCTATCAAATCGTTGATTAACGGAAGAGCATAACAGTCTGGAGATATTATAGAATTTAATTTTCTGAAGTCCACTACCAATCTCTTAGTATTATCTTTCTTATTGACTAATAGGACCGGAGACGCATAAGGGGATCTACAAGGAAATATGATGTTTTGTTTGAGCAATCTGTCTATTTCTTCCTGCATGGCTCTCTTAGTCTCTAAGGTCTCTCTATAAGGAGGTGAAGATACCGGAATTTATGAAATTAATTCAATGGAGTGTTCATATTCATGCGTGACGGTCATATCGTCAATTGTCCACGCTAAAATATCTTGAAATTCAGTTAATAGATCTACTACTCTCTTTCGATCTTCGGGGGACAAGTCCGAAGAAATATCAATTTCTTTACCAATATCGTGTTGTACTTTAGAATTCGATTCCTTTGTTTTCTCAGTGGAAGGTGAGCTGGCCTTAACCATGTTCACTCTTGCCTCTGGTGTAGGAACATATTCCTCTAAATGTCCTATGATTTGTGCATCTGGAATAGTGACTTCCCGCTTACTCAAATTAAACACAGGCAGTCTAGCATATCCATTTTCTTCTACATACATTGTAGGTGGTATTAAGCATGAGTAAGTTCGATGCAATACATCATTCGGTTCAACATAATGATTTCCAGTTATGGGATAACTTGGTTTAACTTGCACTAAACCAACTTTCCCAGCAGGTATTCGCATGCGCTCCGCAGTTGTGATCAAATTACGAGATGTTTGCTGCTCAATACAATTGATTTTCAATATAGGACATTCGTTCTCGGGTTGTGATTCACAATGGGCGTCTTCAGAAAAGGAGATTGAATCATTGAGTTCTAAACTACTTTGAGTCACGTCAATGTTCGTATTCGATACAGGTGTTGAGCTAACATTTCTATTCGTCCTGGAGTTACCATTTTTGTTGTAAAACTGAACATGCGATAAATTAAGTACTGTTTGCTTCTTACGATTTGGCAAATACTGAACATAAAACTTCATGTTAGGATGTCTGCGATTACCTTTAATGAGAATGGACTGTAACCCAATGCCATACGTATAACGCTGAATGAAATCTATTCCTAGAACCATTTTCTCGTCTAATTGAGACTGTTTAACTAAGGCCACATTTAACCATAAACGACGCGATCTTCGACCATAAGTTCCAACTTGGAAACTTAACCGAACCACTGGAAGTGGTTCAGTTAACTTATCCCCCAATGTGCGCAAACGAATAGTGGCACGCATTCGCTTAGCAATTGGAAAATTTTGAGGGATCATTTCTTCAGCTAAAACCGAAATTTGGGAACCACTGTCTAATAAGGCATCTACCTTTTTATTAAAAATAGGAATTGGTATCGTGGGCAATCTGTGATCACACAAATTCGTTCGAGCTCTTTTCACTTCAATTTGCTTACCATCTCTCCCGATTTCACGTCTATATGTCCACATTCTTTTAACAAACGAATTGGTTTCAGCACCCATATAAGGTTTTACATGATGTGGTCTTAAATTTCTACCTTTTTTCTTCATTTCCCGTTGAGATTCAGTATAAACGTCAGCTAAGTACAATAACCGCAGCACATGGACAGCTTGATCTATGGTCGACACTTCCTTTAAGACTAAAGCTTGGACATAGTTACTAGGCAATGCCTTATATAGTAGGCGTAATAACTCGCTTTCTCCAATTTCAGGTCTCACGAATTTCCAATCCCGTATTAAAGTATACGCGAAGTTATCAGGTGGAAAACGAGGAGGAAGTCGTTTTCTCTTCAACTTTTGTTCAAGCTGACCTTTATACAAATCATCAGGAAATGCTCGAGAAATCATTTGCTTTAATTCCCGAAATTGTAACTGTCGGATGGCATCTTTATGACATAAAAACCAATCAAGAGCTGAATTTTCAAGACAGGCCACTAAATATATATGCTGCTCCCGGTCATCCCAGTTTAAGGCACGGGCTATGGTCTGATATTCATCAAGGAATTTAGTAACCGACTCGTTAGGGTTTCCTTTAAATTTTGGCAATTTAAATACCGGGACATTGGCTACTTGATTATCAGTTTCTTCCTGTACAATTGTTTCATTAAGGTTTTGCCTATTTTCTACTTGGAATTCTTTCGGAGAGGGTGAATTAACTTTTATAGATTTATTCTCGTCCAATTTTAATGAATCCTCTGAGGGAGTCTTCATATCGTGATTATCTAATATTTCTTGCCTAATATTCTCATATAACAATAATGCAAGCGCATTATCGGCGGTGGGGGAATATTTCAGTTGAGGAGGGTGAGAAGCAACTTGCGGATATTTAGGAAAACTTAGATTTTCTATACAAAGTTCGTCATTTGCAAAATGTTTGAATTCTTCACTTGATTCATATGAGAAAGGACTTGGTGTTAGCACGTCATGTGCAGTCTTTTCCTGATATAGCTCCTTCTTTGCCAGTTCTTTAAATTCGTCATCGGAATCAGGTTTACATGATTCAGGTGGTGAAGTTTCTAGGAGTTCACCTTTCAAGGGTTCGCCCACATAAGGCGGTATATAGAATGGAAAAAAACTTCATCCTCACCCGCTTCGGAAGCAACTACTTGCAGTTGTTCTTCTGTCTTTAAAGGTGTTGACACAAACCTAGGATCAAACTCAAAATCACTCGTCATAATACCAGGGGATTCTTCAGAAGAACTAACTTCATCTTCATTAGAAGGGTTAGTCACTTGTTCTGGCTTAAGAAAAATTGTCCGTTTCGCGACCACTGGTTTATATTGTGTACTGTCCAAAGGAGTCAAGGATGACATTTTATTACAAGTTTCTTCAAACTTAGCCAGATTTTCCTTATAACGTTGCGTTTTCGTTATCGGTTGCCTATCCACAGGATCTGGTAAACTATACTGCTGTGGATGATTTATCCGCGGTTCAAGAGAAGTAGGCGAACTAGCTACTGGCAAACTAGCCTGCTGCACTGGCAAATCGGTTGCTTCTTTTGCCATGGGACATAACTCGAAACGCAAAGTCTTCGTGAGCGCAGTTTCCTGAGCGAGAGATTTCCTACAATATTTGCAATTTGCCTCTCCCGATTTTGTAATGTACCAGGCATGGAACTTCGGCGGAGATTTCTTAGGTTTGAAAAAGGGGAACCAATGGAAAGACATTTTGAATTATTAATTAAAATGTTCGTTTCCTCTAATCGAAGAAAAAAATATATATGGGGTATTTCACTATGAGTAATGTAATCAATCACTAATTGCCATTATAATCCACAATAATACATTGGTAAAATTGCAACAATTCACATAATTTACTTAAAGTATAATGCACAATGAACAATATATCAAAACAAAACATAAAACAAAAATAGAAAAAAAAGATGTCATAGCAGCACTACAAAATTTTTCGTCCCGAAAAATGGAAAAGAAAGAAAAGGCTTTGGACGGGCCCCCATTTGTGACGATGTGCAGACTCCAATTTAAATCATTTAGCTCGTAATTTCTACACAAAGATGAGATCTGCTCGCACTATAAGTTAGTGGATGTCACAAAAATATTATAATCAAATTACACCATGACTTTCATGGGAAAAGTGGATTAACCTAGGGGAAATGACAACATAAATTGAAGTTATTTAGTTTATTATACAACTAAAATGGTAGTATACATCAACATTTAATTTAGGTATTTTACAAAAGTAATTTGATATTTGCCTCTTCATTGATATTTGACTACATTATCAGAGATTGAATAATTGAATGGACTTTCAAGTATTTGAGTTAGCAAAGATGAAAAATGAATTACGAGTATGCGACTTTTAGTCTTAGTCGTGAGAGATTTACTATCGATTGAAGAATCATTTTGCAGTGCTGACTGACATATTATTACTTGAACTCAAATAGCAATTGTGCATGTACATACCTTGAATAGAAGTCTTGTTACACCCTGCAACTTGGTGTCCCGAAGGTCTGAGTTCTTATACTCCTCGTCACTACGTCGTTGCCGCCCGAATAATAATAATCTAGACCTTGAGGTCCCTTTTTATTATTTTTGCAAGGGCCACTGGCAAACCTCACATCAGCCATCACATCCTGGTCGTCAGATTCACAAATATGGAAACTTGTTGCTCTTTGCATTCTGATTGGCTATTAGCAAGTAACCGCACCCAAAATTATGGCGTGATCCAGCACACACGTGGATGGCGTGACTGTTACCGCCGGAAGATTTCAATAACAGGATTTCCAGAATTATCCACATTTATCTATGACTGGTCCAGAGATTCTTAACTATTAACCAAAATTTCCGCAAATGCGGGGTCACGTTGACCAATTTGTAATTGTTCATCCTGTTAGTAACCAAGCATAAGTAAACATCCTATGAATTTTTGGGCAGTAAAACAACCACAATCACCTTCGAGGTTTTGCGTAGTTCCGTTCTCTGTTACCAGCTCATGATAAGTTAAAAGAGAAAACCGTCCTGTAAACGCACATTAATCCAATATAGCCTTTTTCAATTCCTTCAATAAAGAGCAATGTAACCATATTTTGAATCCGGCGTCACACTTATCGTGAGGTGTACTTTGTGAAGCACCTTCATACTAGTGTTCTCTTGGTAGCTTTTGCACTTCTGTTTAAATAATATTCTGTAATGTTAATACAAGTATATTATAACTACTTTGATTCTTACAAACTAAATAACTTATGTAAACCGTAGTTCCGTGTGAACCACGAAAACATGATGTCACAAAACACCGTTGTGTTCACTCTTTCATTCGCTGCAAACCAAGCTTTTCCCGGTATTCTTATTCGGGCAACACTGTAATTTCTATGACTGGCAACACTGACAATTTTTCTCATACAGTTTTTCTTATGTCAAACATCATGTTCTGTGATGGGAATACGTTATAGTTCATTATCTGTTGTCAATACAAAGAGGAACAAGCCAAATGCTAAGTTTTGTGTGGTTTTCGTACGAGAGGCTCTGAACTTTACAGTCCCATAATTTTTTTTCCAATTGGCGGACTGCAGCTAATAATTTGGTAACTTACTAACTACCTGATGTTCTTTCAGTATATGTAACTCTTATTGCGCAACTCGAGTCTCGATATCAGCCCCCTTGCTTGTAAGTAGATACAAAGTAATAGGATGCTTTTAGACTTATATTATTACACCACTAGAAAGAACATAATCTATTAAAAAGTATTATTAAATCTGTTTCGACCAAAAAGTGACTTAGCATAGTCTACCTCTAAAATTCATATATATAAACTTTTACTGGGTAAGGTAGGGTAAAAAGCGGTCCAAAAATTAACGAAATTCGTACAGCGATAAAAAATATATACATTGTTGACTCTTCATATTGCAGCAAAACTACGAAAATTAATAGAAAAGAAAACTAGAAAGTTAAGAATCACTCGTATTGCCGGGACAGAGAAAATAGATACATATAGCTCGAATTACCTATACACTTATATAATATGTATGTTCATGTTTCGCAAGTAATTTTCAATCAATATAAAATTTCAACATAATGAACGCACGATTAGTTTTCTCGAATAAAGATCACATGCACCGCTAAGAGTTCAGGAATAAGCTTAATCTATGTTACGGCTCTGGATATACGCTTATGTAATACATTACGATCTTATGAACTTGTATAAGAAACAGAATGTACTTAAAGTGAGACGCGAACTATACGAAACATCGGACTTTGAATGTAACTTGTTTGGTTATCCAACCCGAGACCACAGATAGCAAAGATGAGTGCCATAGCTCCCACCACAAGGTTAAGGAAGTTTCTGTTTTAAAGTGTCAATTAAACACTGAGATGTAAAACGGTAATAAAGCATTTGATCAATTTGAAACAAAATATATTGTAGTAATAATTTACTCTATTTGTTAAGATAATGAATATTATATTCTGTTTTTAAATTGCCGGCAAAGCAGAATGTATTGGATAATAACGGAGAAATTGTAAAATTTCAATTTCGGTACGATTAAATACATTCGTGCTGCTATGTGTTGCCTTATCCGTTAGGAGGTATTGAACAATTCTGATTCAAAGGAAGGTATAAAACTACTGTATAGTACTGGGGTTAATTTAATAGATTTTGATTGTATGGGCAGTACTAAAATTATTTGAGACAAAGTCTATTGCTGAAAGTGAAATATGAGTTACTATTAGGGTTTCATCCCGGGTATGTTATACCCACTGATGATTGAACCAGGAACACACACATGGAAAGCATTAGCGCTAGCAAATTAGCTATGAAGAGATACATCATAACATAATTCTAAGTCAAGAATGAAGGCAAAAAATAAGAAGCGGAAACGACAGACTTAAAATAATAAAACTTTCACACATTTAATTTCACACTATATATTTCGAGACTTTCGAGACGAGACCCGAGACGAGACCGAGACTTGGCCTTCGAGACCGAGATCGAGACAGGCATCTGTTAACCGAGACGAGACCGAGACGGCGATTTTTGACTCGAGAAGAGATCGAGACCGCTAGTTATCAACCGAGACGACACCGAGACTGTATAAAGTCTCGTCTCGTCTCGTCTCGATACCATCCCTAGTCTAAATACCTCATGTATTACATAGAAAGTAGGTTTAACTCTTCCAGCAAAGAAGAAACATGTGATCATAGTATACAACCCACAGAAGTGATAGCTGGCATTACAGTGTTCGTAATCCCTAACGACACAGAGAGTGAGCAGTGCCCTCCTGGCTGGTCTAGTGGCTAGCACGTGCGCCGGATGTATGATGTATGGTGTCCCGGGTACGATTCCCGGCGGGAGAGCATCTATGATTTTTAACTGTCCTTGGTGTTTCTGTGTTCGTGTCCCTGTCGTTCTAAGTTATTAGAAAAAGCAAGTTAAACGAGTGAAGCAAGTAAAATTAGCAATAAGTAAGTTACTGAAACACGTTCGGTGAGTCAGCTAAAAAAGCTGGACAAAGCACTGACATTTCGCGTCGTCCATGCGAGTTCGAATCTATCTCGGCTTGACTTTTTTCTATTTGAGAGAAAGTATTGTTTGTTTTGGCTACAGGTAGCCACTCTTTTCGTATTTTTCTCCGTCGTTCACAGTTAAAGTAACTGACTATTCTTATTTTTTCTATGAATGATGGATCTTCTCTTTGGCTTCATGTGAAACATGCACACGTAATGAAAAGACGCTGTTAATAATAATAATATGAAATATTACTAACTAACTCGTGTGTGAATTTCGACAATATAAATTTATATGATTATGTGGAAATAAGTAATGCTGGCTCCCCCCCTTATGGGTCCTTATGGTATTCGATGCGCCTTATGGGTCCACGATGTCCAACGTTGGTCCCATCTCACTAATGTTTCCTGTTCTCTTGATACAAGTTCAAGACAATGACTCTTCGTTCATTTTGCAATGAAATCGCCTATTTTTCTGAGTACTATGAGTGCATACTGTCCAACGTTGCTCCCATCACTCTACAATTTCCCGTTCTCTCGATATAAATTGCTAATATTTTGTAAGGGGATATGGCGTTACAATCATTTCATTTGAAGAAGAATTGAAAAAGATATTGCCTTGCCACAAACAACACCTATTATTATTATCATTATTGTTATTATTATTATCATTATTATTATTATTATTTTACTTACCACTAATGTTGCCTACCTTTATTTGCAATGCAATGTCTTACTAAAAAGCAAATCAAATAACACTCACCGCTGTTCACACTCCCGAACTCGAAATATATGATTTACAGTTCTCTGTGTTAGGGAAAGCACATTTATTATATTATTCTTTCAAATAACACGTTTAACAAGTTACTTCACTTTCAATGTGTAATTTTATATCATCACTAACAATCATCTTGTTCCGATACGAAAATAGCCC
>NW_027657142.1:0-40101 GCF_964235325.1 Thermobia domestica | reverse complement strand
GTAGTACCTGTTTCTTTAGAAGAAATAGTTAACCCTCTCACGGCTGATGAGACCACGTGACACTCGTTGTAACTGGAAAATATATGGCTTCAACCACTAATTTCTTCAATTTTTTGTAAAAAACTCTCCTATTTGGTATATATGTTGTTAGGCAACTATTCAACAATATAGCATATGTCATTCTATATATGTATTATATTGTTTTCCATTGTTACTATATACTACATACTATTCGCCATATCTCCCAAAGTTATTTACATATTTTGACGAAAGAAAGCTAAAATTGAAGAGGAAACCCCTCCATTTTGTCCTGTTGCGATAAGTGTCCTTTGCCTTTGAAGAAAACGTTAAAATTTCTCTTATAACGTTTGTTTCTGTTTTTTAGTTTTTTTCAAAATAAAACAGATTCGATTCCATTATATGTGGCTTTGACACACCATACTGTGGTTAACGAATGATAAAAGAGGAATATGTTACTGTGCCATTCAGAAGTACATACAGGGCATTCGTTAATATATGCACTTTCTTCACATTTTGAAAACCAATTTATACTTTCTGTACTACAAAGATGAATTTTGCATCACCTGTATATTTTTTCGAAATCTCAACCAAATATGCTAACTAAATGTTCTACACATCATGATGGGAAAATAAATGCACAAATTACTACAAACTGCACAAAAAAATGAACGTAGTACCTGTTCTTTAGAAGAAATAGTTAACCCTCTCACGGCTGATGAGACCACGTGACACTCGTTGTAACTGGAAAATGTATGGCTTCAACCACTAATTTCTCCAATTTTTTTAAAAAACTCTCCTATTTGGTACATATATGTTGTTAGGCAACTATTCAACAATATAGCATATGTCATTCTACATATATATTATATTCTTATCCATTGTTACTATATACTACATACTATTCGCCATATCTCCCAAAGTTATTTACATATTTTGACAAAATAAGGCTCAAATTGAAGAGCAAAGCCCTCCATTTTGTACGGTTGCGATAAAGGTCCTTTGTCCTTGAAAAAACGTTAAAATTCTTCTTCTAACGTTTGTTTCTCTTTTTTAGTTTTTTCAAAATAAAACAGATTCGATTCCATTATATGTGGCTTTGGCACACCATACTATGGTTAACGAATGATAAAAGAGGAATATGTTACTGTGCCATTCAGAAGTACATACAGGGCATTCGTTAATATATGCAATTTCTTCACATTTTGAAAACCAAGTTAAACTTTCTGTACTACAAATCTGAATTTTGCATCACCCTGTATATTCTTTAAAAAACTCAACCAAATATGCTAACTAAATGTTCTACACATCATCATGGGAAACTAATGCACAAATTACTACAAACTGCACTAAAAAATGAACGTAGTACCTGTTGCTTTAGAAGAAATAGTTAACCCTCTCACGGCTGATGAGACCACGTGACACTCGTTGTAACTGGAAAATGTAAGGCTTCAGCCACTAATTTCTTCAATTTTTAAAAAACTTTCCTATTTGGTATATATTTGTTGTTAGGCAACTATTCAACAATATAGCATATGTCATTCTACATATATATTATATTATTAATCATTGTTGCTATATACTACATACTATTCGCCATATCTTCCAAACTTATTTACATATTTTGACGAAATAAAGCTAAAATTGAAGAGGAAACCTCTCCACTTTGTCCTGTTGCGATAAGGGTCCTTTGCCCTTGAAGAAACGTTAAAATTCCTCTTATAACGTTTGTTTCTCTTTTTTAGTTTTTTCAAAATAAAACAGATTCGATTCCATTATATGTGGCTTTGACACACCATACTGTGGTTAACGAATGATAAAAGAGGAATATGTTACTGTGCCATTCAGAAGTACATACAGGGCATTCGTTAATATATGCACTTTCTTCACATTTTGAAAACCAAATTATACTTTCTGTACTACAAAGCTGAATTTTGCATCACCCTATATATTTTTTCCAAATCTCAACCAAATATGCTAACTAAATGTTCTACACATCATCATGGGAAAATAAATACACAAATTACTACAAATTGCACTAAAAAATGAACGTAGTACCTGTTTCTTTAGAAGAAATAGTTAACCCTCTCACGGCTGATGAGACCACGTGACACTCGTTGTAACTGGAAAATATATGGCTTCAACCACTAATTTCTTCAATTTTTTGTAAAAAACTCTCCTATTTGGTATATATGTTGTTAGGCAACTATTCAACAATATAGCATATGTCATTCTATATATATATTATATTGTTTTCCATTGTTACTATATACTACATACTATTCGCCATATCTCCCAAAGTTATTTACATATTTTGACGAAAGAAAGCTAAAATTGAAGAGGAAACCCCTCCATTTTGTCCTGTTGCGATAAGTGTCCTTTGCCTTTGAAGAAACGTTAAAATTTCTCTTATAACGTTTGTTTCTGTTTTTTAGTTTTTTTCAAAATAAAACAGATTCGATTCCATTATATGTGGCTTTGACACACCATACTGTGGTTAACGAATGATAAAAGAGGAATATGTTACTGTGCCATTCAGAAGTACATACAGGGCATTCGTTAAAATATGCACTTTCTTCACATTTTGAAAACCAATTTATACTTTCTGTACTACAAAGATGAATTTTGCATCACCCTGTATATTTTTTCGAAATCTCAACCAAATATGTTAACTAAATGTTCTACACATCATGATGGGAAAATAAATGCACAAATTACTACAAACTGCACAAAAAAATGAACGTAGTACCTGTTCCTTTAGAAGAAATAGTTAACCCTCTCACGGCTGATGAGACCACGTGACACTCGTTGTAACTGGAAAATGTATGGCTTCAACCACTAATTTCTCCAATTTTTTTAAAAAACTCTCCTATTTGGTACATATATGTTGTTAGGCAACTATTCAACAATATAGCATATGTCATTCTACATATATATTATATTCTTATCCATTGTTACTATATACTACATACTATTCGCCATATCTCCCAAAGTTATTTACATATTTTGACAAAATAAAGCTCAAATTGAAGAGCAAAGCCCTCCATTTTGTACGGTTGCGATAAAGGTCCTTTGTCCTTGAAAAAACGTTAAAATTCCTCTTCTAACGTTTGTTTCTCTTTTTTAGTTTTTTCAAAATAAAACAGATTCGATTCCATTATATGTGGCTTTGGCACACCATACTATGGTTAACGAATGATAAAAGAGGAATATGTTACTGTGCCATTCAGAAGTACATACAGGGCATTCGTTAATATATGCAATTTCTTCACATTTTGAAAACCAAGTTAAACTTTCTGTACTACAAAGCTGAATTTTGCATCACCCTGTATATTTTTTAAAAAACTCAACCAAATATGCTAACTAAATGTTCTACACATCATCATGGGAAACTAATGCACAAATTACTACAAACTGCACTAAAAAATGAACGTAGTACCTGTTGCTTTAGAAGAAATAGTTAACCCTCTCACGGCTGATGAGACCACGTGACACTCGTTGTAACTGGAAAATGTAAGGCTTCAACCACTAATTTCTTCAATTTTTAAAAAACTTTCCTATTTGGTATATATTTGTTGTTAGGCAACTATTCAACAATATAGCATATGTCATTCTACATATATATTATATTATTAATCATTGTTGCTATATACTACATACTATTCGCCATATCTTCCAAACTTATTTACATATTTTGACGAAATAAAGCTAAAATTGAAGAGGAAACCTCTCCACTTTGTGCTGTTGCGATAAGGGTCCTTTGCCCTTGAAGAAACGTTAAAATTCCTCTTATAATGTTTGTTTCTCTTTTTTAGTTTTTTCAAAATAAAACAGATTCGATTCCATTATATGTGGCTTTGACACACCATACTGTGGTTAACGAATGATAAAAGAGGAATATGTTACTGTGCCATTCAGAAGTACATACAGGGCATTCGTTAATATATGCACTTTCTTCACATTTTGAAAACCAAATTATACTTTCTGTACTACAAAGCTGAATTTTGCATCACCCTATATATTTTTTCCAAATCTCAACCAAATATGCTAACTAAATGTTCTACACATCATCATGGGAAAATAAATACACAAATTACTACAAATTGCACTAAAAAATGAACGTAGTACCTGTTTCTTTAGAAGAAATAGTTAACCCTCTCACGGCTGATGAGACCACGTGACACTCGTTGTAACTGGAAAATATATGGCTTCAACCACTAATTTCTTCAATTTTTTGTAAAAAACTCTCCTATTTGGTATATATGTTGTTAGGCAACTATTCAACAATATAGCATATGTCATTCTATATATGTATTATATTGTTTTCCATTGTTACTATATACTACATACTATTCGCCATATCTCCCAAAGTTATTTACATATTTTGACGAAAGAAAGCTAAAATTGAAGAGGAAACCCCTCCATTTTGTCCTGTTGCGATAAGTGTCCTTTGCCTTTGAAGAAACGTTAAAATTTCTCTTATAACGTTTGTTTCTGTTTTTTAGTTTTTTTCAAAATAAAACAGATTCGATTCCATTATATGTGGCTTTGACACACCATACTGTGGTTAACGAATGATAAAAGAGGAATATGTTACTGTGCCATTCAGAAGTACATACAGGGCATTCGTTAATATATGCACTTTCTTCACATTTTGAAAACCAATTTATACTTTCTGTACTACAAAGATGAATTTTGCATCACCCTGTATATTTTTTCGAAATCTCAACCAAATATGCTAACTAAATGTTCTACACATCATGATGGGAAAATAAATGCACAAATTACTACAAACTGCACAAAAAAATGAACGTAGTACCTGTTCTTTAGAAGAAATAGTTAACCCTCTCACGGCTGATGAGACCACGTGACACTCGTTGTAACTGGAAAATGTATGGCTTCAACCACTAATTTCTCCAATTTTTTTAAAAAACTCTCCTATTTGGTACATATATGTTGTTAGGCAACTATTCAACAATATAGCATATGTCATTCTACATATATATTATATTCTTATCCATTGTTACTATATACTACATACTATTCGCCATATCTCCCAAAGTTATTTACATATTTTGACAAAATAAGGCTCAAATTGAAGAGCAAAGCCCTCCATTTTGTACGGTTGCGATAAAGGTCCTTTGTCCTTGAAAAAACGTTAAAATTCTTCTTCTAACGTTTGTTTCTCTTTTTTAGTTTTTTCAAAATAAAACAGATTCGATTCCATTATATGTGGCTTTGGCACACCATACTATGGTTAACGAATGATAAAAGAGGAATATGTTACTGTGCCATTCAGAAGTACATACAGGGCATTCGTTAATATATGCAATTTCTTCACATTTTGAAAACCAAGTTAAACTTTCTGTACTACAAATCTGAATTTTGCATCACCCTGTATATTCTTTAAAAAACTCAACCAAATATGCTAACTAAATGTTCTACACATCATCATGGGAAACTAATGCACAAATTACTACAAACTGCACTAAAAAATGAACGTAGTACCTGTTGCTTTAGAAGAAATAGTTAACCCTCTCACGGCTGATGAGACCACGTGACTCTCGTTGTAACTGGAAAATGTAAGGCTTCAACCACTAATTTCTTCAATTTTTAAAAAACTTTCCTATTTGGTATATATTTGTTGTTAGGCAACTATTCAACAATATAGCATATGTCATTCTACATATATATTATATTATTAATCATTGTTGCTATATACTACATACTATTCGCCATATCTTCCAAACTTATTTACATATTTTGACGAAATAAAGCTAAAATTGAAGAGGAAACCTCTCCACTTTGTCCTGTTGCGATAAGGGTCCTTTGCCCTTGAAGAAACGTTAAAATTCCTCTTATAACGTTTGTTTCTCTTTTTTAGTTTTTTCAAAATAAAACAGATTCGATTCCATTATATGTGGCTTTGACACACCATACTGTGGTTAACGAATGATAAAAGAGGAATATGTTACTGTGCCATTCAGAAGTACATACAGGGCATTCGTTAATATATGCACTTTCTTCACATTTTGAAAACCAAATTATACTTTCTGTACTACAAAGCTGAATTTTGCATCACCCTATATATTTTTTCCAAATCTCAACCAAATATGCTAACTAAATGTTCTACACATCATCATGGGAAAATAAATACACAAATTACTACAAATTGCACTAAAAAATGAACGTAGTACCTGTTTCTTTAGAAGAAATAGTTAACCCTCTCACGGCTGATGAGACCACGTGACACTCGTTGTAACTGGAAAATATATGGCTTCAACCACTAATTTCTTCAATTTTTTGTAAAAAACTCTCCTATTTGGTATATATGTTGTTAGGCAACTATTCAACAATATAGCATATGTCATTCTATATATATATTATATTGTTTTCCATTGTTACTATATACTACATACTATTCGCCATATCTCCCAAAGTTATTTACATATTTTGACGAAAGAAAGCTAAAATTGAAGAGGAAACCCCTCCATTTTGTCCTGTTGCGATAAGTGTCCTTTGCCCTTGAAGAAACGTTAAAATTTCTCTTATAACGTTTGTTTCTGTTTTTTAGTTTTTTCAAAATAAAACAGATTCGATTCCATTATATGTGGCTTTGACACACCATACTGTGGTTAACGAATGATAAAAGAGGAATATGTTACTGTGCCATTCAGAAGTACATACAGGGCATTCGTTAAAATATGCACTTTCTTCACATTTTGAAAACCAATTTATACTTTCTGTACTACAAAGATGAATTTTGCATCACCCTGTATATTTTTTCGAAATCTCAACCAAATATGCTAACTAAATGTTCTACACATCATGATGGGAAAATAAATGCACAAATTACTACAAACTGCACAAAAAAATGAACGTAGTACCTGTTCCTTTAGAAGAAATAGTTAACCCTCTCACGGCTGATGAGACCACGTGACACTCGTTGTAACTGGAAAATGTATGGCTTCAACCACTAATTTCTCCAATTTTTTTGAAAAACTCTCCTATTTGGTACATATATGTTGTTAGGCAACTATTCAACAATATAGCATATGTCATTCTACATATATATTATATTCTTATCCATTGTTACTATATACTACATACTATTCGCCATATCTCCCAAAGTTATTTACATATTTTGACAAAATAAGGCTCAAATCGAAGAGCAAAGCCCTCCATTTTGTACGGTTGCGATGAAGGTCCTTTGCCCTTGAAGAAACGTTAAAATTCCTCTTCTAACGTTTGTTTCTCTTTTTTAGTTTTTTCAAAATAAAACAGATTCGATTCCATTATATGTGGCTTTGGCACACCATACTATGGTTAACGAATGATAAAAGAGGAATATGTTACTGTGCCATTCAGAAGTACATACAGGGCATTCGTTAATATATGCAATTTCTTCACATTTTGAAAACCAAGTTAAACTTTCTGTACTACAAAGCTGAATTTTGCATCACCCTGTATATTTTTTAAAAAACTCAACCAAATATGCTAACTAAATGTTCTACACATCATCATGGGAATCTAATGCACAAATTACTACAAACTGCACTAAAAAATGAACGTAGTACCTGTTGCTTTAGAAGAAATAGTTAACCCTCTCACGGCTGATGAGACCACGTGACACTCGTTGTAACTGGAAAATGTAAGGCTTCAACCACTAATTTCTTCAATTTTTAAAAAACTTTCCTATTTGGTATATATTTGTTGTTAGGCAACTATTCAACAATATAGCATATGTCATTCTACATATATATTATATTATTAATCATTGTTGCTATATACTACATACTATTCGCCATATCTTCCAAACTTATTTACATATTTTGACGAAATAAAGCTAAAATTGAAGAGGAAACCTCTCCACTTTGTGCTGTTGCGATAAGGGTCCTTTGCCCTTGAAGAAACGTTAAAATTCCTCTTATAACATTTGTTTCTCTTTTTTAGTTTTTTCAAAATAAAACAGATTCGATTCCATTATATGTGGCTTTGACACACCATACTGTGGTTAACGAATGATAAAAGAGGAATATGTTACTGTGCCATTCAGAAGTACATACAGGGCATTCGTTAATATATGCACTTTCTTCACATTTTGAAAACCAAATTATACTTTCTGTACTACAAAGCTGAATTTTGCATCACCCTATATATTTTTTCCAAATCTCAACCAAATATGCTAACTAAATGTTCTACACATCATCATGAGAAAATAAATACACAAATTACTACAAATTGCACTAAAAAATGAACGTAGTACCTGTTTCTTTAGAAGAAATAGTTAACCCTCTCACGGCTGATGAGACCACGTGACACTCGTTGTAACTGGAAAATATATGGCTTCAACCACTAATTTCTTCAATTTTTTGTAAAAAACTCTCCTATTTGGTATATATGTTGTTAGGCAACTATTCAACAATATAGCATATGTCATTCTATATATATATTATATTGATTTCCATTGTTACTATATACTACATACTATTCGCCATATCTCCCAAAGTTATTTACATATTTTGACGAAATAAAGCTAAAATTGAAGAGGAAACCTCTCCACTTTGTGCTGTTGCGATAAGGGTCCTTTGCCCTTGAAGAAACGTTAAAATTCCTCTTATAACGTTTGTTTCTCTTTTTTAGTTTTTTCAAAATAAAACAGATTCGATTCCATTATATGTGGCTTTGACACACCATACTGTGGTTAACGAATGATAAAAGAGGAATATGTTACTGTGCCATTCAGAAGTACATACAGGGCATTCGTTAATATATGCACTTTCTTCACATTTTGAAAACCAAATTATACTTTCTGTACTACAAAGCTGAATTTTGCATCACCCTATATATTTTTTCCAAATCTCAACCAAATATGCTAACTAAATGTTCTACACATCATCATGGGAAAATAAATACACAAATTACTACAAATTGCACTAAAAAATGAACGTAGTACCTGTTTCTTTAGAAGAAATAGTTAACCCTCTCACGGCTGATGAGACCACGTGACACTCGTTGTAACTGGAAAATATATGGCTTCAACCACTAATTTCTTCAATTTTTTGTAAAAAACTCTCCTATTTGGTATATATGATGTTAGGCAACTATTCAACAATATAGCATATGTCATTCTATATATATATTATATTGTTTTCCATTGTTACTATATACTACATACTATTCGCCATATCTCCCAAAGTTATTTACATATTTTGACGAAAGAAAGCTAAAATTGAAGAGGAAACCCCTCCATTTTGTCCTGTTGCGATAAGTGTCCTTTGCCTTTGAAGAAACGTTAAAATTTCTCTTATAACGTTTGTTTCTGTTTTTTAGTTTTTTCAAAATAAAACAGATTCGATTCCATTATATGTGGCTTTGACACACCATACTGTGGTTAACGAATGATAAAAGAGGAATATGTTACTGTGCCATGCAGAAGTACATACAGGGCATTCGTTAATATATGCACTTTCTTCACATTTTGAAAACCAATTTATACTTTCTGTACTACAAAGATGAATTTTGCATCACCCTGTATATTTTTTCCAAATCTCAACCAAATATGCTAAATAAATGTTCTACACATCATGATGGGAAAATAAATGCACAAATTACTACAAACTGCACAAAAAAATGAACGTAGTACCTGTTCCTTTAGAAGAAATAGTTAACCCTCTCACGGCTGATGAGACCACGTGACACTCGTTGTAACTGGAAAATGTATGGCTTCAACCACTAATTTCTCCAATTTTTTTAAAAAACTCTCCTATTTGGTACATATATGTTGTTAGGCAACTATTCAACAATATAGCATATGTCATTCTACATATATATTATATTCTTATCCATTGTTACTATATACTACATACTATTCGCCATATCTCCCAAAGTTATTTACATATTTTGACAAAATAAGGCTCAAATTGAAGAGCAAAGCCCTCCATTTTGTACGGTTCCGATAAAGGTCCTTTGTCCTTGAAAAAACGTTAAAATTCCTCTTCTAACGTTTGTTTCTCTTTTTTAGTTTTTTCAAAATAAAACAGATTCGATTCCATTATATGTGGCTTTGACACACCATACTATGGTTAACGAATGATAAAAGAGGAATATGTTACTGTGCCATTCAGAAGTACATACAGGGCATTCGTTAATATATGCAATTTCTTCACATTTTGAAAACCAAGTTAAACTTTCTGTACTACAAATCTGAATTTTGCATCACCCTGTATATTTTTTAAAAAACTCAACCAAATATGCTAACTAAATGTTCCACACATCATCATGGGAAACTAATGCACAAATTACTACAAACTGCACTAAAAAATGAACGTAGTACCTGTTGCTTTAGAAGAAATAGTTAACCCTCTCACGGCTGATGAGACCACGTGACACTCGTTGTAACTGGAAAATGTAAGGCTTCAACCACTAATTTCTTCAATTTTTAAAAACTTTCCTATTTGGTATATATTTGTTGTTAGGCAACTATTCAACAATATAGCATATGACATTCTACATATATATTATATTATTAATCATTGTTGCTATATACTTCATACTATTCGCCATATCTTCCAAACTTATTTACATATTTTGACGAAATAAAGCTAAAATTGAAGAGGAAACCTCTCCACTTTGTCCTGTTGCGATAAGGGTCCTTTGCCCTTGAAGAAACGTTAAAATTCCTCTTATAACGTTTGTTTCTCTTTTTTAGTTTTTTCAAAATAAAACAGATTCGATTCCATTATATGTGGCTTTGACACACCATACTGTGGTTAACGAATGATAAAAGAGGAATATGTTACTGTGCCATTCAGAAGTACATACAGGGCATTCGTTAATATATGCACTTTCTTCACATTTTGAAAACCAAATTATACTTTCTGTACTACAAAGCTGAATTTTGCATCACCCTATATATTTTTTCCAAATCTCAACCAAATATGCTAACTAAATGTTCTACACATCATCATGGGAAAATAAATACACAAATTACTACAAATTGCACTAAAAAATGAACGTAGTACCTGTTTCTTTAGAAGAAATAGTTATCCCTCTCACGGCTGATGAGACCACGTGACACTCGTTGTAACTGGAAAATATATGGCTTCAACCACTAATTTCTTCAATTTTTTGTAAAAAACTCTCCTATTTGGTATATATGTTGTTAGGCAACTATTCAACAATATAGCATATGTCATTCTATATATATATTATATTGTTTTCCATTGTTACTATATACTACATACTATTCGCCATATCTCCCAAAGTTATTTACATATTTTGACGAAATAAAGCTAAAATTGAAGAGGAAACCTCTCCACTTTCTGCTGTTGCGATAAGGGTCCTTTGCCCTTGAAGAAACGTTAAAATTCCTCTTATAACGTTTGTTTCTCTTTTTTAGTTTTTTCAAAATAAAACAGATTCGATTCCATTATATGTGGCTTTGACACACCATACTGTGGTTAACGAATGATAAAAGAGGAATATGTTACTGTGCCATTCAGAAGTACATACAGGGCATTCGTTAAAATATGCACTTTCTTCACATTTTGAAAACCAATTTATACTTTCTGTACTACAAAGATGAATTTTGCATCACCCTGTATATTTTTTCGAAATCTCAACCAAATATGCTAACTAAATGTTCTACACATCATCATGGGAAAATAAATGCACAAATTACTACAAACTGCACAAAAAAATGAACGTAGTACCTGTTCCTTTAGAAGAAATAGTTAACCCTCTCACGGCTGATGAGACCACGTGACACTCGTTGTAACTGGAAAATGTATGGCTTCAACCACTAATTTCTCCAATTTTTTTAAAAAACTCTCCTATTTGGTACATGTATGTTGTTAGGCAACTATTCAACAATATAGCATATGTCATTCTACATATATATTATATTCTTATCCATTGTTACTATATACTACATACTATTCGCCATATCTCCCAAAGTTATTTACATATTTTGACAAAATAAGGCTCAAATTGAAGAGCAAAGCCCTCCATTTTGTACGGTTGCGATAGAGGTCCTTTGTCCTTGAAAAAACGTTAAAATTCCTCTTCTAACGTTTGTTTCTCTTTTTTAGTTTTTTCAAAATAAAACAGATTCGATTCCATTATATGTGGCTTTGGCACACCATACTATGGTTAACGAATGATAAAAGAGGAATATGTTACTGTGCATTCAGAAGTACATATCTAGGCATTCGTTAATATATGCAATTTCTTCACATTTTGAAAACCAAGTTAAACTTTCTGTACTACAAAGCTGAATTTTGCATCACCCTGTATATTTTTTAAAAAACTCAACCAAATATGCTAACTAAATGTTCTACACATCATCATGGGAAACTAATGCACAAATTACTACAAACTGCACTAAAAAATGAACGTAGTACCTGTTGCTTTAGAAGAAATAGTTAACCCTCTCACGGCTGATGAGACCACGTGACACTCGTTGTAACTGGAAAATGTAAGGCTTCAACCACTAATTTCTTCAATTTTTAAAAAACTTTCCTATTTGGTATATATTTGTTGTTAGGCAACTATTCAACAATATAGCATATGTCATTCTACATATATATTATATTATTAATCATTGTTGCTATATACTACATACTATTCGCCATATCTTCCAAACTTATTTACATATTTTGACGAAATAAAGCTAAAATTGAAGAGGAAACCTCTCCACTTTGTGCTGTTGCGATAAGGGTCCTTTGCCCTTGAAGAAACGTTAAAATTCCTCTTATAATGTTTGTTTCTCTTTTTTAGTTTTTTCAAAATAAAACAGATTCGATTCCATTATATGTGGCTTTGACACACCATACTGTGGTTAACGAATGATAAAAGAGGAATATGTTACTGTGCCATTCAGAAGTACATACAGGGCATTCGTTAATATATGCACTTTCTTCACATTTTGAAAACCAAATTATACTTTCTGTACTACAAAGCTGAATTTTGCATCACCCTATATATTTTTTCCAAATCTCAACCAAATATGCTAACTAAATGTTCTACACATCATCATGGGAAAATAAATACACAAATTACTACAAATTGCACTAAAAAATGAACGTAGTACCTGTTTCTTTAGAAGAAATAGTTAACCCTCTCACGGCTGATGAGACCACGTGACACTCGTTGTAACTGGAAAATATATGGCTTCAACCACTAATTTCTTCAATTTTTTGTAAAAAACTCTCCTATTTGGTATATATGTTGTTAGGCAACTATTCAACAATATAGCATATGTCATTCTATATATATATTATATTGTTTTCCATTGTTACTATATACTACATACTATTCGCCATATCTCCCAAAGTTATTTACATATTTTGACGAAAGAAAGCTAAAATTGAAGAGGAAACCCCTCCATTTTGTCCTGTTGCGATAAGTGTCCTTTGCCCTTGAAGAAACGTTAAAATTTCTCTTATAACGTTTGTTTCTGTTTTTTAGTTTTTTCAAAATAAAACAGATTCGATTCCATTATATGTGGCTTTGACACACCATACTGTGGTTAACGAATGATAAAAGAGGAATATGTTACTGTGCCATTCAGAAGTACATACAGGGCATTCGTTAAAATATGCACTTTCTTCACATTTTGAAAACCAATTTATACTTTCTGTACTACAAAGATGAATTTTGCATCACCCTGTATATTTTTTCGAAATCTCAACCAAATATGCTAACTAAATGTTCTACACATCATGATGGGAAAATAAATGCACAAATTACTACAAACTGCACAAAAAAATGAACGTAGTACCTGTTCCTTTAGAAGAAATAGTTAACCCTCTCACGGCTGATGAGACCACGTGACACTCGTTGTAACTGGAAAATATATGGCTTCAACCACTAATTTCTTCAATTTTTTGTAAAAAACTCTCCTATTTGGTATATATGTTGTTAGGCAACTATTCAACAATATAGCATATGTCATTCTATATATGTATTATATTGTTTTCCATTGTTACTATATACTACATACTATTCGCCATATCTCCCAAAGTTATTTACATATTTTGACGAAAGAAAGCTAAAATTGAAGAGGAAACCCCTCCATTTTGTCCTGTTGCGATAAGTGTCCTTTGCCTTTGAAGAAACGTTAAAATTTCTCTTATAACGTTTGTTTCTGTTTTTTAGTTTTTTTCAAAATAAAACAGATTCGATTCCATTATATGTGGCTTTGACACACCATACTGTGGTTAACGAATGATAAAAGAGGAATATGTTACTGTGCCATTCAGAAGTACATACAGGGCATTCGTTAAAATATGCACTTTCTTCACATTTTGAAAACCAATTTATACTTTCTGTACTACAAAGATGAATTTTGCATCACCCTGTATATTTTTTCGAAATCTCAACCAAATATGCTAACTAAATGTTCTACACATCATGATGGGAAAATAAATGCACAAATTACTACAAACTGCACAAAAAAATGAACGTAGTACCTGTTCCTTTAGAAGAAATAGTTAACCCTCTCACGGCTGATGAGACCACGTGACACTCGTTGTAACTGGAAAATGTATGGCTTCAACCACTAATTTCTCCATTTTTTTTAAAAAACTCTCCTATTTGGTACATATATGTTGTTAGGCAACTATTCAACAATATAGCATATGTCATTCTACATATATATTATATTCTTATCCATTGTTACTATATACTACATACTATTCGCCATATCTCCCAAAGTTATTTACATATTTTGACAAAATAAGGCTCAAATTGAAGAGCAAAGCCCTCCATTTTGTACGGTTGCGATAAAGGTCCTTTGTCCTTGAAAAAACGTTAAAATTCCTCTTCTAACGTTTGTTTCTCTTTTTTAGTTTTTTCAAAATAAAACAGATTCGATTCCATTATATGTGGCTTTGGCACACCATACCATGGTTAACGAATGATAAAAGAGGAAATATGTTACTGTGCCATTCAGAAGTACATACAGGGCATTCGTTAATATATGCAATTTCTTCACATTTTGAAAACCAAGTTAAACTTTCTGTACTACAAAGCTGAATTTTGCATCACCCTGTATATTTTTTAAAAAACTCAACCAAATATGCTAACTAAATGTTCTACACATCATCATGGAAACTAATGCACAAATTACTACAAACTGCACTAAAAAATGAACGTAGTACCTGTTGCTTTAGAAGAAATAGTTAACCCTCTCACGGCTGATGAGACCACGTGACACTCGTTGTAACTGGAAAATGTAAGGCTTCAACCACTAATTTCTTCAATTTTTAAAAAACTTTCCTATTTGGTATATATTTGTTGTTAGGCAACTATTCAACAATATAGCATATGTCATTCTACATATATATTATATTATTAATCATTGTTGCTATATACTACATACTATTCGCCATATCTTCCAAACTTATTTACATATTTTGACGAAATAAAGCTAAAATTGAAGAGGAAACCTCTCCACTTTGTGCTGTTGCGATAAGGGTCCTTTGCCCTTGAAGAAACGTTAAAATTCCTCTTATAATGTTTGTTTCTCTTTTTTAGTTTTTTCAAAATAAAACAGATTCGATTCCATTATATGT
Source organism: Thermobia domestica (assembly GCF_964235325.1). NCBI lineage: Eukaryota > Metazoa > Arthropoda > Insecta > Zygentoma > Lepismatidae > Thermobia > Thermobia domestica. The sequence goes on along the minus strand of NW_027657142.1, from coordinate 24,505 downwards.
GGCTTTGACACACCATACTGTGGTTAACGAATGATAAAAGAGGAATATGTTACTGTGCCATTCAGAAGTACATACAGGGCATTCGTTAATATATGCACTTTCTTCACATTTTGAAAACCAAATTATACTTTCTGTACTACAAAGCTGAATTTTGCATCACCCTATATATTTTTTCCAAATCTCAACCAAATATGCTAACTAAATGTTCTACACATCATCATGGGAAAATAAATACACAAATTACTACAAATTGCACTAAAAAATGAACGTAGTACCTGTTTCTTTAGAAGAAATAGTTAACCCTCTCACGGCTGATGAGACCACGTGACACTCGTTGTAACTGGAAAATATATGGCTTCAACCACTAATTTCTTCAATTTTTTGTAAAAAACTCTCCTATTTGGTATATATGTTGTTAGGCAACTATTCAACAATATAGCATATGTCATTCTATATATGTATTATATTGTTTTCCATTGTTACTATATACTACATACTATTCGCCATATCTCCCAAAGTTATTTACATATTTTGACGAAAGAAAGCTAAAATTGAAGAGGAAACCCCTCCATTTTGTCCTGTTGCGATAAGTGTCCTTTGCCTTTGAAGAAACGTTAAAATTTCTCTTATAACGTTTGTTTCTGTTTTTTAGTTTTTTTCAAAATAAAACAGATTCGATTCCATTATATGTGGCTTTGACACACCATACTGTGGTTAACGAATGATAAAAGAGGAATATGTTACTGTGCCATTCAGAAGTACATACAGGGCATTCGTTAATATATGCACTTTCTTCACATTTTGAAAACCAATTTATACTTTCTGTACTACAAAGATGAATTTTGCATCACCCTGTATATTTTTTCGAAATCTCAACCAAATATGCTAACTAAATGTTCTACACATCATGATGGGAAAATAAATGCACAAATTACTACAAACTGCACAAAAAAATGAACGTAGTACCTGTTCTTTAGAAGAAATAGTTAACCCTCTCACGGCTGATGAGACCACGTGACACTCGTTGTAACTGGAAAATGTATGGCTTCAACCACTAATTTCTCCAATTTTTTTAAAAAACTCTCCTATTTGGTACATATATGTTGTTAGGCAACTATTCAACAATATAGCATATGTCATTCTACATATATATTATATTCTTATCCATTGTTACTATATACTACATACTATTCGCCATATCTCCCAAAGTTATTTACATATTTTGACAAAATAAGGCTCAAATTGAAGAGCAAAGCCCTCCATTTTGTACGGTTGCGATAAAGGTCCTTTGTCCTTGAAAAAACGTTAAAATTCTTCTTCTAACGTTTGTTTCTCTTTTTTAGTTTTTTCAAAATAAAACAGATTCGATTCCATTATATGTGGCTTTGGCACACCATACTATGGTTAACGAATGATAAAAGAGGAATATGTTACTGTGCCATTCAGAAGTACATACAGGGCATTCGTTAATATATGCAATTTCTTCACATTTTGAAAACCAAGTTAAACTTTCTGTACTACAAAGCTGAATTTTGCATCACCCTGTATATTTTTTAAAAAACTCAACCAAATATGCTAACTAAATGTTCTACACATCATCATGGGAAACTAATGCACAAATTACTACAAACTGCACTAAAAAATGAACGTAGTACCTGTTGCTTTAGAAGAAATAGTTAACCCTCTCACGGCTGATGAGACCACGTGACACTCGTTGTAACTGGAAAATGTAAGGCTTCAACCACTAATTTCTTCAATTTTTAAAAAACTTTCCTATTTGGTATATATTTGTTGTTAGGCAACTATTCAACAATATAGCATATGTCATTCTACATATATATTATATTATTAATCATTGTTGCTATATACTACATACTATTCGCCATATCTTCCAAACTTATTTACATATTTTGACGAAATAAAGCTAAAATTGAAGAGGAAACCTCTCCACTTTGTGCTGTTGCGATAAGGGTCCTTTGCCCTTGAAGAAACGTTAAAATTCCTCTTATAATGTTTGTTTCTCTTTTTTAGTTTTTTCAAAATAAAACAGATTCGATTCCATTATATGTGGCTTTGACACACCATACTGTGGTTAACGAATGATAAAAGAGGAATATGTTACTGTGCCATTCAGAAGTACATACAGGGCATTCGTTAATATATGCACTTTCTTCACATTTTGAAAACCAAATTATACTTTCTGTACTACAAAGCTGAATTTTGCATCACCCTATATATTTTTTCCAAATCTCAACCAAATATGCTAACTAAATGTTCTACACATCATCATGGGAAAATAAATACACAAATTACTACAAATTGCACTAAAAAATGAACGTAGTACCTGTTTCTTTAGAAGAAATAGTTAACCCTCTCACGGCTGATGAGACCACGTGACACTCGTTGTAACTGGAAAATATATGGCTTCAACCACTAATTTCTTCAATTTTTTGTAAAAAACTCTCCTATTTGGTATATATGTTGTTAGGCAACTATTCAACAATATAGCATATGTCATTCTATATATGTATTATATTGTTTTCCATTGTTACTATATACTACATACTATTCGCCATATCTCCCAAAGTTATTTACATATTTTGACGAAAGAAAGCTAAAATTGAAGAGGAAACCCCTCCATTTTGTCCTGTTGCGATAAGTGTCCTTTGCCTTTGAAGAAACGTTAAAATTTCTCTTATAACGTTTGTTTCTGTTTTTTAGTTTTTTTCAAAATAAAACAGATTCGATTCCATTATATGTGGCTTTGACACACCATACTGTGGTTAACGAATGATAAAAGAGGAATATGTTACTGTGCCATTCAGAAGTACATACAGGGCATTCGTTAATATATGCACTTTCTTCACATTTTGAAAACCAATTTATACTTTCTGTACTACAAAGATGAATTTTGCATCACCCTGTATATTTTTTCGAAATCTCAACCAAATATGCTAACTAAATGTTCTACACATCATGATGGGAAAATAAATGCACAAATTACTACAAACTGCACAAAAAAATGAACGTAGTACCTGTTCTTTAGAAGAAATAGTTAACCCTCTCACGGCTGATGAGACCACGTGACACTCGTTGTAACTGGAAAATGTATGGCTTCAACCACTAATTTCTCCAATTTTTTTAAAAAACTCTCCTATTTGGTACATATATGTTGTTAGGCAACTATTCAACAATATAGCATATGTCATTCTACATATATATTATATTCTTATCCATTGTTACTATATACTACATACTATTCGCCATATCTCCCAAAGTTATTTACATATTTTGACAAAATAAGGCTCAAATTGAAGAGCAAAGCCCTCCATTTTGTACGGTTGCGATAAAGGTCCTTTGTCCTTGAAAAAACGTTAAAATTCTTCTTCTAACGTTTGTTTCTCTTTTTTAGTTTTTTCAAAATAAAACAGATTCGATTCCATTATATGTGGCTTTGGCACACCATACTATGGTTAACGAATGATAAAAGAGGAATATGTTACTGTGCCATTCAGAAGTACATACAGGGCATTCGTTAATATATGCAATTTCTTCACATTTTGAAAACCAAGTTAAACTTTCTGTACTACAAATCTGAATTTTGCATCACCCTGTATATTCTTTAAAAAACTCAACCAAATATGCTAACTAAATGTTCTACACATCATCATGGGAAACTAATGCACAAATTACTACAAACTGCACTAAAAAATGAACGTAGTACCTGTTGCTTTAGAAGAAATAGTTAACCCTCTCACGGCTGATGAGACCACGTGACTCTCGTTGTAACTGGAAAATGTAAGGCTTCAGCCACTAATTTCTTCAATTTTTAAAAAACTTTCCTATTTGGTATATATTTGTTGTTAGGCAACTATTCAACAATATAGCATATGTCATTCTACATATATATTATATTATTAATCATTGTTGCTATATACTACATACTATTCGCCATATCTTCCAAACTTATTTACATATTTTGACGAAATAAAGCTAAAATTGAAGAGGAAACCTCTCCACTTTGTCCTGTTGCGATAAGGGTCCTTTGCCCTTGAAGAAACGTTAAAATTCCTCTTATAACGTTTGTTTCTCTTTTTTAGTTTTTTCAAAATAAAACAGATTCGATTCCATTATATGTGGCTTTGACACACCATACTGTGGTTAACGAATGATAAAAGAGGAATATGTTACTGTGCCATTCAGAAGTACATACAGGGCATTCGTTAATATATGCACTTTCTTCACATTTTGAAAACCAAATTATACTTTCTGTACTACAAAGCTGAATTTTGCATCACCCTATATATTTTTTCCAAATCTCAACCAAATATGCTAACTAAATGTTCTACACATCATCATGGGAAAATAAATACACAAATTACTACAAATTGCACTAAAAAATGAACGTAGTACCTGTTTCTTTAGAAGAAATAGTTAACCCTCTCACGGCTGATGAGACCACGTGACACTCGTTGTAACTGGAAAATATATGGCTTCAACCACTAATTTCTTCAATTTTTTGTAAAAAACTCTCCTATTTGGTATATATGTTGTTAGGCAACTATTCAACAATATAGCATATGTCATTCTATATATATATTATATTGTTTTCCATTGTTACTATATACTACATACTATTCGCCATATCTCCCAAAGTTATTTACATATTTTGACGAAAGAAAGCTAAAATTGAAGAGGAAACCCCTCCATTTTGTCCTGTTGCGATAAGTGTCCTTTGCCCTTGAAGAAACGTTAAAATTTCTCTTATAACGTTTGTTTCTGTTTTTTAGTTTTTTCAAAATAAAACAGATTCGATTCCATTATATGTGGCTTTGACACACCATACTGTGGTTAACGAATGATAAAAGAGGAATATGTTACTGTGCCATTCAGAAGTACATACAGGGCATTCGTTAAAATATGCACTTTCTTCACATTTTGAAAACCAATTTATACTTTCTGTACTACAAAGATGAATTTTGCATCACCCTGTATATTTTTTCGAAATCTCAACCAAATATGCTAACTAAATGTTCTACACATCATGATGGGAAAATAAATGCACAAATTACTACAAACTGCACAAAAAAATGAACGTAGTACCTGTTCCTTTAGAAGAAATAGTTAACCCTCTCACGGCTGATGAGACCACGTGACACTCGTTGTAACTGGAAAATGTATGGCTTCAACCACTAATTTCTCCAATTTTTTTGAAAAACTCTCCTATTTGGTACATATATGTTGTTAGGCAACTATTCAACAATATAGCATATGTCATTCTACATATATATTATATTCTTATCCATTGTTACTATATACTACATACTATTCGCCATATCTCCCAAAGTTATTTACATATTTTGACAAAATAAGGCTCAAATCGAAGAGCAAAGCCCTCCATTTTGTACGGTTGCGATGAAGGTCCTTTGCCCTTGAAGAAACGTTAAAATTCCTCTTCTAACGTTTGTTTCTCTTTTTTAGTTTTTTCAAAATAAAACAGATTCGATTCCATTATATGTGGCTTTGGCACACCATACTATGGTTAACGAATGATAAAAGAGGAATATGTTACTGTGCCATTCAGAAGTACATACAGGGCATTCGTTAATATATGCAATTTCTTCACATTTTGAAAACCAAGTTAAACTTTCTGTACTACAAAGCTGAATTTTGCATCACCCTGTATATTTTTTAAAAAACTCAACCAAATATGCTAACTAAATGTTCTACACATCATCATGGGAATCTAATGCACAAATTACTACAAACTGCACTAAAAAATGAACGTAGTACCTGTTGCTTTAGAAGAAATAGTTAACCCTCTCACGGCTGATGAGACCACGTGACACTCGTTGTAACTGGAAAATGTAAGGCTTCAACCACTAATTTCTTCAATTTTTAAAAAACTTTCCTATTTGGTATATATTTGTTGTTAGGCAACTATTCAACAATATAGCATATGTCATTCTACATATATATTATATTATTAATCATTGTTGCTATATACTACATACTATTCGCCATATCTTCCAAACTTATTTACATATTTTGACGAAATAAAGCTAAAATTGAAGAGGAAACCTCTCCACTTTGTGCTGTTGCGATAAGGGTCCTTTGCCCTTGAAGAAACGTTAAAATTCCTCTTATAACATTTGTTTCTCTTTTTTAGTTTTTTCAAAATAAAACAGATTCGATTCCATTATATGTGGCTTTGACACACCATACTGTGGTTAACGAATGATAAAAGAGGAATATGTTACTGTGCCATTCAGAAGTACATACAGGGCATTCGTTAATATATGCACTTTCTTCACATTTTGAAAACCAAATTATACTTTCTGTACTACAAAGCTGAATTTTGCATCACCCTATATATTTTTTCCAAATCTCAACCAAATATGCTAACTAAATGTTCTACACATCATCATGAGAAAATAAATACACAAATTACTACAAATTGCACTAAAAAATGAACGTAGTACCTGTTTCTTTAGAAGAAATAGTTAACCCTCTCACGGCTGATGAGACCACGTGACACTCGTTGTAACTGGAAAATATATGGCTTCAACCACTAATTTCTTCAATTTTTTGTAAAAAACTCTCCTATTTGGTATATATGTTGTTAGGCAACTATTCAACAATATAGCATATGTCATTCTATATATATATTATATTGTTTTCCATTGTTACTATATACTACATACTATTCGCCATATCTCCCAAAGTTATTTACATATTTTGACGAAATAAAGCTAAAATTGAAGAGGAAACCTCTCCACTTTGTGCTGTTGCGATAAGGGTCCTTTGCCCTTGAAGAAACGTTAAAATTCCTCTTATAACGTTTGTTTCTCTTTTTTAGTTTTTTCAAAATAAAACAGATTCGATTCCATTATATGTGGCTTTGACACACCATACTGTGGTTAACGAATGATAAAAGAGGAATATGTTACTGTGCCATTCAGAAGTACATACAGGGCATTCGTTAATATATGCACTTTCTTCACATTTTGAAAACCAAATTATACTTTCTGTACTACAAAGCTGAATTTTGCATCACCCTATATATTTTTTCCAAATCTCAACCAAATATGCTAACTAAATGTTCTACACATCATCATGGGAAAATAAATACACAAATTACTACAAATTGCACTAAAAAATGAACGTAGTACCTGTTTCTTTAGAAGAAATAGTTAACCCTCTCACGGCTGATGAGACCACGTGACACTCGTTGTAACTGGAAAATATATGGCTTCAACCACTAATTTCTTCAATTTTTTGTAAAAAACTCTCCTATTTGGTATATATGATGTTAGGCAACTATTCAACAATATAGCATATGTCATTCTATATATATATTATATTGTTTTCCATTGTTACTATATACTACATACTATTCGCCATATCTCCCAAAGTTATTTACATATTTTGACGAAAGAAAGCTAAAATTGAAGAGGAAACCCCTCCATTTTGTCCTGTTGCGATAAGTGTCCTTTGCCTTTGAAGAAACGTTAAAATTTCTCTTATAACGTTTGTTTCTGTTTTTTAGTTTTTTCAAAATAAAACAGATTCGATTCCATTATATGTGGCTTTGACACACCATACTGTGGTTAACGAATGATAAAAGAGGAATATGTTACTGTGCCATGCAGAAGTACATACAGGGCATTCGTTAATATATGCACTTTCTTCACATTTTGAAAACCAATTTATACTTTCTGTACTACAAAGATGAATTTTGCATCACCCTGTATATTTTTTCCAAATCTCAACCAAATATGCTAAATAAATGTTCTACACATCATGATGGGAAAATAAATGCACAAATTACTACAAACTGCACAAAAAAATGAACGTAGTACCTGTTCCTTTAGAAGAAATAGTTAACCCTCTCACGGCTGATGAGACCACGTGACACTCGTTGTAACTGGAAAATGTATGGCTTCAACCACTAATTTCTCCAATTTTTTTAAAAAACTCTCCTATTTGGTACATATATGTTGTTAGGCAACTATTCAACAATATAGCATATGTCATTCTACATATATATTATATTCTTATCCATTGTTACTATATACTACATACTATTCGCCATATCTCCCAAAGTTATTTACATATTTTGACAAAATAAGGCTCAAATTGAAGAGCAAAGCCCTCCATTTTGTACGGTTCCGATAAAGGTCCTTTGTCCTTGAAAAAACGTTAAAATTCCTCTTCTAACGTTTGTTTCTCTTTTTTAGTTTTTTCAAAATAAAACAGATTCGATTCCATTATATGTGGCTTTGACACACCATACTATGGTTAACGAATGATAAAAGAGGAATATGTTACTGTGCCATTCAGAAGTACATACAGGGCATTCGTTAATATATGCAATTTCTTCACATTTTGAAAACCAAGTTAAACTTTCTGTACTACAAATCTGAATTTTGCATCACCCTGTATATTTTTTAAAAAACTCAACCAAATATGCTAACTAAATGTTCCACACATCATCATGGGAAACTAATGCACAAATTACTACAAACTGCACTAAAAAATGAACGTAGTACCTGTTGCTTTAGAAGAAATAGTTAACCCTCTCACGGCTGATGAGACCACGTGACACTCGTTGTAACTGGAAAATGTAAGGCTTCAACCACTAATTTCTTCAATTTTTAAAAACTTTCCTATTTGGTATATATTTGTTGTTAGGCAACTATTCAACAATATAGCATATGACATTCTACATATATATTATATTATTAATCATTGTTGCTATATACTTCATACTATTCGCCATATCTTCCAAACTTATTTACATATTTTGACGAAATAAAGCTAAAATTGAAGAGGAAACCTCTCCACTTTGTCCTGTTGCGATAAGGGTCCTTTGCCCTTGAAGAAACGTTAAAATTCCTCTTATAACGTTTGTTTCTCTTTTTTAGTTTTTTCAAAATAAAACAGATTCGATTCCATTATATGTGGCTTTGACACACCATACTGTGGTTAACGAATGATAAAAGAGGAATATGTTACTGTGCCATTCAGAAGTACATACAGGGCATTCGTTAATATATGCACTTTCTTCACATTTTGAAAACCAAATTATACTTTCTGTACTACAAAGCTGAATTTTGCATCACCCTATATATTTTTTCCAAATCTCAACCAAATATGCTAACTAAATGTTCTACACATCATCATGGAAAAATAAATACACAAATTACTACAAATTGCACTAAAAAATGAACGTAGTACCTGTTTCTTTAGAGGAAATAGTTAACCCTCTCACGGCTGATGAGACCACGTGACACTCGTTGTAACTGGAAAATATATGGCTTCAACCACTAATTTCTTCAATTTTTTGTAAAAAGCTCTCCTATTTGGTATATATGTTGTTAGGCAACTATTCAACAATATAGCATATGTCATTCTATATATATATTATATTGTTTTCCATTGTTACTATATACTACATACTATTCGCCATATCTCCCAAAGTTATTTACATATTTTGACGAAAGAAAGCTAAAATTGAAGAGGAAACCCCTCCATTTTGTCCTGTTGCGATAAGTGTCCTTTGCCTTTGAAGAAACGTTAAAATTTCTCTTATAACGTTTGTTTCTGTTTTTTAGTTTTTTTCAAAATAAAACAGATTCGATTCCATTATATGTGGCTTTGACACACCATACTGTGGTTAACGAATGATAAAAGAGGAATATGTTACTGTGCCATTCAGAAGTACATACAGGGCATTCGTTAAAATATGCACTTTCTTCACATTTTGAAAACCAATTTATACTTTCTGTACTACAAAGATGAATTTTGCATCACCCTGTATATTTTTTCGAAATCTCAACCAAATATGCTAACTAAATGTTCTACACACATTATGGGAAAATAAATGCACAAATTACTACAAACTGCACAAAAAAATGAACGTAGTACCTGTTCCTTTAGAAGAAATAGTTAACCCTCTCACGGCTGATGAGACCACGTGACACTCGTTGTAACTGGAAAATGTATGGCTTCAACCACTAATTTCTCCAATTTTTTTGAAAAACTCTCCTATTTGGTACATATATGTTGTTAGGCAACTATTCAACAATATAGCATATGTCATTCTACATATATATTATATTCTTATCCATTGTTACTATATACTACATACTATTCGCCATATCTCCCAAAGTTATTTACATATTTTGACAAACTAAGGCTCAAATCGAAGAGCAAAGCCCTCCATTTTGTACGGTTGCGATGAAGGTCCTTTGCCCTTGAAGAAACGTTAAAATTCCTCTTCTAACGTTTGTTTCTCTTTTTTAGTTTTTTCAAAATAAAACAGATTCGATTCCATTATATGTGGCTTTGGCACACCATACTATGGTTAACGAATGATAAAAGAGGAATATGTTACTGTGCCATTCAGAAGTACATACAGGGCATTCGTTAATATATGCAATTTCTTCACATTTTTAAAACCAAGTTAAACTTTCTGTACTACAAAGCTGAATTTTGCATCACCCTGTATATTTTTTAAAAAACTCAACCAAATATGCTAACTAAATGTTCTACACATCATCATGGGAATCTAATGCACAAATTACTACAAACTGCACTAAAAAATGAACGTAGTACCTGTTGCTTTAGAAGAAATAGTTAACCCTCTCACGGCTGATGAGACCACGTGACACTCGTTGTAACTGGAAAATGTAAGGCTTCAACCACTAATTTCTTCAATTTTTAAAAAACTTTCCTATTTGGTATATATTTGTTGTTAGGCAACTATTCAACAATATAGCATATGTCATTCTACATATATATTATATTATTAATCATTGTTGCTATATACTACATACTATTCGCCATATCTTCCAAACTTATTTACATATTTTGACGAAATAAAGCTAAAATTGAAGAGGAAACCTCTCCACTTTGTGCTGTTGCGATAAGGGTCCTTTGCCCTTGAAGAAACGTTAAAATTCCTCTTATAACGTTTGTTTCTCTTTTTTAGTTTTTTCAAAATAAAACAGATTCGATTCCATTATATGTGGCTTTGACACACCATACTGTGGTTAACGAATGATAAAAGAGGAATATGTTACTGTGCCATTCAGAAGTACATACAGGGCATTCGTTAATATATGCACTTTCTTCACATTTTGAAAACCAAATTATACTTTCTGTACTACAAAGCTGAATTTTGCATCACCCTATATATTTTTTCCAAATCTCAACCAAATATGCTAACTAAATGTTCTACACATCATCATGGGAAAATAAATACACAAATTACTACAAATTGCACTAAAAAATGAACGTAGTACCTGTTTCTTTAGAAGAAATAGTTATCCCTCTCACGGCTGATGAGACCACGTGACACTCGTTGTAACTGGAAAATATATGGCTTCAACCACTAATTTCTTCAATTTTTTGTAAAAAACTCTCCTATTTGGTATATATGTTGTTAGGCAACTATTCAACAATATAGCATATGTCATTCTATATATATATTATATTGTTTTCCATTGTTACTATATACTACATACTATTCGCCATATCTCCCAAAGTTATTTACATATTTTGACGAAATAAAGCTAAAATTGAAGAGGAAACCTCTCCACTTTCTGCTGTTGCGATAAGGGTCCTTTGCCCTTGAAGAAACGTTAAAATTCCTCTTATAACGTTTGTTTCTCTTTTTTAGTTTTTTCAAAATAAAACAGATTCGATTCCATTATATGTGGCTTTGACACACCATACTGTGGTTAACGAATGATAAAAGAGGAATATGTTACTGTGCCATTCAGAAGTACATACAGGGCATTCGTTAAAATATGCACTTTCTTCACATTTTGAAAACCAATTTATACTTTCTGTACTACAAAGATGAATTTTGCATCACCCTGTATATTTTTTCGAAATCTCAACCAAATATGCTAACTAAATGTTCTACACATCATGATGGGAAAATAAATGCACAAATTACTACAAACTGCACAAAAAAATGAACGTAGTACCTGTTCCTTTAGAAGAAATAGTTAACCCTCTCACGGCTGATGAGACCACGTGACACTCGTTGTAACTGGAAAATGTATGGCTTCAACCACTAATTTCTCCAATTTTTTTAAAAAACTCTCCTATTTGGTACATGTATGTTGTTAGGCAACTATTCAACAATATAGCATATGTCATTCTACATATATATTATATTCTTATCCATTGTTACTATATACTACATACTATTCGCCATATCTCCCAAAGTTATTTACATATTTTGACAAAATAAGGCTCAAATTGAAGAGCAAAGCCCTCCATTTTGTACGGTTGCGATAGAGGTCCTTTGTCCTTGAAAAAACGTTAAAATTCCTCTTCTAACGTTTGTTTCTCTTTTTTAGTTTTTTCAAAATAAAACAGATTCGATTCCATTATATGTGGCTTTGGCACACCATACTATGGTTAACGAATGATAAAAGAGGAATATGTTACTGTGCCATTCAGAAGTACATACAGGGCATTCGTTAATATATGCAATTTCTTCACATTTTGAAAACCAAGTTAAACTTTCTGTACTACAAAGCTGAATTTTGCATCACCCTGTATATTTTTTAAAAAACTCAACCAAATATGCTAACTAAATGTTCTACACATCATCATGGGAAACTAATGCACAAATTACTACAAACTGCACTAAAAAATGAACGTAGTACCTGTTGCTTTAGAAGAAATAGTTAACCCTCTCACGGCTGATGAGACCACGTGACACTCGTTGTAACTGGAAAATGTAAGGCTTCAACCACTAATTTCTTCAATTTTTAAAAAACTTTCCTATTTGGTATATATTTGTTGTTAGGCAACTATTCAACAATATAGCATATGTCATTCTACATATATATTATATTATTAATCATTGTTGCTATATACTACATACTATTCGCCATATCTTCCAAACTTATTTACATATTTTGACGAAATAAAGCTAAAATTGAAGAGGAAACCTCTCCACTTTGTGCTGTTGCGATAAGGGTCCTTTGCCCTTGAAGAAACGTTAAAATTCCTCTTATAATGTTTGTTTCTCTTTTTTAGTTTTTTCAAAATAAAACAGATTCGATTCCATTATATGTGGCTTTGACACACCATACTGTGGTTAACGAATGATAAAAGAGGAATATGTTACTGTGCCATTCAGAAGTACATACAGGGCATTCGTTAATATATGCACTTTCTTCACATTTTGAAAACCAAATTATACTTTCTGTACTACAAAGCTGAATTTTGCATCACCCTATATATTTTTTCCAAATCTCAACCAAATATGCTAACTAAATGTTCTACACATCATCATGGGAAAATAAATACACAAATTACTACAAATTGCACTAAAAAATGAACGTAGTACCTGTTTCTTTAGAAGAAATAGTTAACCCTCTCACGGCTGATGAGACCACGTGACACTCGTTGTAACTGGAAAATATATGGCTTCAACCACTAATTTCTTCAATTTTTTGTAAAAAACTCTCCTATTTGGTATATATGTTGTTAGGCAACTATTCAACAATATAGCATATGTCATTCTATATATATATTATATTGTTTTCCATTGTTACTATATACTACATACTATTCGCCATATCTCCCAAAGTTATTTACATATTTTGACGAAAGAAAGCTAAAATTGAAGAGGAAACCCCTCCATTTTGTCCTGTTGCGATAAGTGTCCTTTGCCCTTGAAGAAACGTTAAAATTTCTCTTATAACGTTTGTTTCTGTTTTTTAGTTTTTTCAAAATAAAACAGATTCGATTCCATTATATGTGGCTTTGACACACCATACTGTGGTTAACGAATGATAAAAGAGGAATATGTTACTGTGCCATTCAGAAGTACATACAGGGCATTCGTTAAAATATGCACTTTCTTCACATTTTGAAAACCAATTTATACTTTCTGTACTACAAAGATGAATTTTGCATCACCCTGTATATTTTTTCGAAATCTCAACCAAATATGCTAACTAAATGTTCTACACATCATGATGGGAAAATAAATGCACAAATTACTACAAACTGCACAAAAAAATGAACGTAGTACCTGTTCCTTTAGAAGAAATAGTTAACCCTCTCACGGCTGATGAGACCACGTGACACTCGTTGTAACTGGAAAATATATGGCTTCAACCACTAATTTCTTCAATTTTTTGTAAAAAACTCTCCTATTTGGTATATATGTTGTTAGGCAACTATTCAACAATATAGCATATGTCATTCTATATATATATTATATTGTTTTCCATTGTTACTATATACTACATACTATTCGCCATATCTCCCAAAGTTATTTACATATTTTGACGAAAGAAAGCTAAAATTGAAGAGGAAACCCCTCCATTTTGTCCTGTTGCGATAAGTGTCCTTTGCCTTTGAAGAAACGTTAAAATTTCTCTTATAACGTTTGTTTCTGTTTTTTAGTTTTTTTCAAAATAAAACAGATTCGATTCCATTATATGTGGCTTTGACACACCATACTGTGGTTAACGAATGATAAAAGAGGAATATGTTACTGTGCCATTCAGAAGTACATACAGGGCATTCGTTAAAATATGCACTTTCTTCACATTTTGAAAACCAATTTATACTTTCTGTACTACAAAGATGAATTTTGCATCACCCTGTATATTTTTTCGAAATCTCAACCAAATATGCTAACTAAATGTTCTACACATCATGATGGGAAAATAAATGCACAAATTACTACAAACTGCACAAAAAAATGAACGTAGTACCTGTTCCTTTAGAAGAAATAGTTAACCCTCTCACGGCTGATGAGACCACGTGACACTCGTTGTAACTGGAAAATGTATGGCTTCAACCACTAATTTCTCCATTTTTTTTAAAAAACTCTCCTATTTGGTACATATATGTTGTTAGGCAACTATTCAACAATATAGCATATGTCATTCTACATATATATTATATTCTTATCCATTGTTACTATATACTACATACTATTCGCCATATCTCCCAAAGTTATTTACATATTTTGACAAAATAAGGCTCAAATTGAAGAGCAAAGCCCTCCATTTTGTACGGTTGCGATAAAGGTCCTTTGTCCTTGAAAAAACGTTAAAATTCCTCTTCTAACGTTTGTTTCTCTTTTTTAGTTTTTTCAAAATAAAACAGATTCGATTCCATTATATGTGGCTTTGGCACACCATACCATGGTTAACGAATGATAAAAGAGGAATATGTTACTGTGCCATTCAGAAGTACATACAGGGCATTCGTTAATATATGCAATTTCTTCACATTTTGAAAACCAAGTTAAACTTTCTGTACTACAAAGCTGAATTTTGCATCACCCTGTATATTTTTTAAAAAACTCAACCAAATATGCTAACTAAATGTTCTACACATCATCATGGGAAACTAATGCACAAATTACTACAAACTGCACTAAAAAATGAACGTAGTACCTGTTGCTTTAGAAGAAATAGTTAACCCTCTCACGGCTGATGAGACCACGTGACACTCGTTGTAACTGGAAAATGTAAGGCTTCAACCACTAATTTCTTCAATTTTTAAAAAACTTTCCTATTTGGTATATATTTGTTGTTAGGCAACTATTCAACAATATAGCATATGTCATTCTACATATATATTATATTATTAATCATTGTTGCTATATACTACATACTATTCGCCATATCTTCCAAACTTATTTACATATTTTGACGAAATAAAGCTAAAATTGAAGAGGAAACCTCTCCACTTTGTGCTGTTGCGATAAGGGTCCTTTGCCCTTGAAGAAACGTTAAAATTCCTCTTATAATGTTTGTTTCTCTTTTTTAGTTTTTTCAAAATAAAACAGATTCGATTCCATTATATGTGGCTTTGACACACCATACTGTGGTTAACGAATGATAAAAGAGGAATATGTTACTGTGCCATTCAGAAGTACATACAGGGCATTCGTTAATATATGCACTTTCTTCACATTTTGAAAACCAAATTATACTTTCTGTACTACAAAGCTGAATTTTGCATCACCCTATATATTTTTTCCAAATCTCAACCAAATATGCTAACTAAATGTTCTACACATCATCATGGGAAAATAAATACACAAATTACTACAAATTGCACTAAAAAATGAACGTAGTACCTGTTTCTTTAGAAGAAATAGTTAACCCTCTCACGGCTGATGAGACCACGTGACACTCGTTGTAACTGGAAAATATATGGCTTCAACCACTAATTTCTTCAATTTTTTGTAAAAAACTCTCCTATTTGGTATATATGTTGTTAGGCAACTATTCAACAATATAGCATATGTCATTCTATATATATATTATATTGTTTTCCATTGTTACTATATACTACATACTATTCGCCATATCTCCCAAAGTTATTTACATATTTTGACGAAAGAAAGCTAAAATTGAAGAGGAAACCCCTCCATTTTGTCCTGTTGCGATAAGTGTCCTTTGCCCTTGAAGAAAAGTTAAAATTTCTCTTATAACGTTTGTTTCTGTTTTTTAGTTTTTTCAAAATAAAACAGATTCGATTCCATTATATGTGGCTTTGACACACCATACTGTGGTTAACGAATGATAAAAGAGGAATATGTTACTGTGCCATTCAGAAGTACATACAGGGCATTCGTTAAAATATGCACTTTCTTCACATTTTGAAAACCAATTTATACTTTCTGTACTACAAAGATGAATTTTGCATCACCCTGTATATTTTTTCGAAATCTCAACCAAATATGCTAACTAAATGTTCTACACATCATGATGGGAAAATAAATGCACAAATTACTACAAACTGCACAAAAAAATGAACGTAGTACCTGTTCCTTTAGAAGAAATAGTTAACCCTCTCACGGCTGATGAGACCACGTGACACTCGTTGTAACTGGAAAATGTATGGCTTCAACCACTAATTTCTCCAATTTTTTTGAAAAACTCTCCTATTTGGTACATATATGTTGTTAGGCAACTATTCAACAATATAGCATATGTCATTCTACATATATATTATATTCTTATCCATTGTTACTATATACTACATACTATTCGCCATATCTCCCAAAGTTATTTACATATTTTGACAAACTAAGGCTCAAATCGAAGAGCAAAGCCCTCCATTTTGTACGGTTGCGATGGAGGTCCTTTGCCCTTGAAGAAACGTTAAAATTCCTCTTCTAACGTTTGTTTCTCTTTTTTAGTTTTTTCAAAATAAAACAGATTCGATTCCATTATATGTGGCTTTGGCACACCATACTATGGTTAACGAATGATAAAAGAGGAATATGTTACTGTGCCATTCAGAAGTACATACAGGGCATTCGTTAATATATGCAATTTCTTCACATTTTTAAAACCAAGTTAAACTTTCTGTACTACAAAGCTGAATTTTGCATCACCCTGTATATTTTTTAAAAAAACTCAACCAAATATGCTAACTAAATGTTCTACACATCATCATGGGAAACTAATGCACAAATTACTACAAACTGCACTAAAAAATGAACGTAGTACCTGTTGCTTTAGAAGAAATAGTTAACCTTCTCACGGCTGATGAGACCACGTGACACTCGTTGTAACTGGATAATGTAAGGCTTCAACCACTAATTTCTTCAATTTTTAAAAAACTTTCCTATTTGGGATATATTTGTTGTTAGGCAACTATTCAACAATATAGCATATGTCATTCTACATATATATTATATTATTAATCATTGTTGCTATATACTACATACTATTCGCCATATCTTCCAAACTTATTTACATATTTTGACGAAATAAAGCTAAAATTGAAGAGGAAACCTCTCCACTTTGTGCTGTTGCGATAAGGGTCCTTTGCCCTTGAAGAAACGTTAAAATTCCTCTTATAACGTTTGTTTCTCTTTTTTAGTTTTTTCAAAATAAAACAGATTCGATTCCATTATATGTGGCTTTGACACACCATACTGTGGTTAACGAATGATAAAAGAGGAATATGTTACTGTGCCATTCAGAAGTACATACAGGGCATTCGTTAATATATGCACTTTCTTCACATTTTGAAAACCAAATTATACTTTCTGTACTACAAAGCTGAATTTTGCATCACCCTATATATTTTTTCCAAATCTCAACCAAATATGCTAACTAAATGTTCTACACATCATCATGGGAAAATAAATACACAAATTACTACAAATTGCACTAAAAAATGAACGTAGTACCTGTTTCTTTAGAAGAAATAGTTAACCCTCTCACGGCTGATGAGACCACGTGACACTCGTTGTAACTGGAAAATATATGGCTTCAACCACTAATTTCTTCAATTTTTTGTAAAAAACTCTCCTATTTGGTATATATGTTGTTAGGCAACTATTCAACAATATAGCATATGTCATTCTATATATATATTATATTGTTTTCCATTGTTACTATATACTACATACTATTCGCCATATCTCCCAAAGTTATTTACATATTTTGACGAAAGAAAGCTAAAATTTAAGAGGAAACCCCTCCATTTTGTCCTGTTGCGATAAGTGTCCTTTGCCCTTGAAGAAACGTTAAAATTTCTCTTATAACGTTTGTTTCTGTTTTTTAGTTTTTTCAAAATAAAACAGATTCGATTCCATTATATGTGGCTTTGACACACCATACTGTGGTTAACGAATGATAAAAGAGGAATATGTTACTGTGCCATTCAGAAGTACATACAGGGCATTCGTTAAAATATGCACTTTCTTCACATTTTGAAAACCAATTTATACTTTCTGTACTACAAAGATGAATTTTGCATCACCCTGTATATTTTTTCGAAATCTCAACCAAATATGCTAACTAAATGTTCTACACATCATGATGGGAAAATAAATGCACAAATTACTACAAACTGCACAAAAAAATGAACGTAGTACCTGTTCCTTTAGAAGAAATAGTTAACCCTCTCACGGCTGATGAGACCACGTGACACTCGTTGTAACTGGAAAATGTATGGCTTCAACCACTAATTTCTCCAATTTTTTTGAAAAACTCTCCTATTTGGTACATATATGTTGTTAGGCAACTATTCAACAATATAGCATATGTCATTCTACATATATATTATATTCTTATCCATTGTTACTATATACTACATACTATTCGCCATATCTCCCAAAGTTATTTACATATTTTGACAAACTAAGGCTCAAATCGAAGAGCAAAGCCCTCCATTTTGTACGGTTGCGATGGAGGTCCTTTGCCCTTGAAGAAACGTTAAAATTCCTCTTCTAACGTTTGTTTCTCTTTTTTAGTTTTTTCAAAATAAAACAGATTCGATTCCATTATATGTGGCTTTGGCACACCATACTATGGTTAACGAATGATAAAAGAGGAATATGTTACTGTGCCATTCAGAAGTACATACAGGGCATTCGTTAATATATGCAATTTCTTCACATTTTTAAAACCAAGTTAAACTTTCTGTACTACAAAGCTGAATTTTGCATCACCCTGTATATTTTTTAAAAAACTCAACCAAATATGCTAACTAAATGTTCTACACATCATCATGGGAAACTAATGCACAAATTACTACAAACTGCACAAAAAAATGAACGTAGTACCTGTTGCTTTAGAAGAAATAGTTAACCTTCTCACGGCTGATGAGACCACGTGACACTCGTTGTAACTGGATAATGTAAGGCTTCAACCACTAATTTCTTCAATTTTTAAAAAACTTTCCTTTTTGGGATATATTTGTTGTTAGGCAACTATTCAACAATATAGCATATGTCATTCTACATATATATTATATTATTAATCATTGTTGCTATATACTACATACTATTCGCCATATCTTCCAAACTTATTTACATATTTTGACGAAATAAAGCTAAAATTGAAGAGGAAACCTCTCCACTTTGTGCTGTTGCGATAAGGGTCCTTTGCCCTTGAAGAAACGTTAAAATTCCTCTTATAACGTTTGTTTCTCTTTTTTAGTTTTTTCAAAATAAAACAGATTCGATTCCATTATATGTGGCTTTGACACACCATACTGTGGTTAACGAATGATAAAAGAGGAATATGTTACTGTGCCATTCAGAAGTACATACAGGGCATTCGTTAATATATGCACTTTCTTCACATTTTGAAAACCAAATTATACTTTCTGTACTACAAAGCTGAATTTTGCATCACCCTATATATTTTTTCCAAATCTCAAACAAATATGCTAACTAAATGTTCTACACATCATCATGGGAAAATAAATACACAAATTACTACAAATTGCACTAAAAAATGAACGTAGTACCTGTTTCTTTAGAAGAAATAGTTAACCCTCTCACGGCTGATGAGACCACGTGACACTCGTTGTAACTGGAAAATATATGGCTTCAACCACTAATTTCTTCAATTTTTTGTAAAAAACTCTCCTATTTGGTATATATGTTGTTAGGCAACTATTCAACAATATAGCATATGTCATTCTATATATATATTATATTGTTTTCCATTGTTACTATATACTACATACTATTCGCCATATCTCCCAAAGTTATTTACATATTTTGACGAAAGAAAGCTAAAATTTAAGAGGAAACCCCTCCATTTTGTCCTGTTGCGATAAGTGTCCTTTGCCCTTGAAGAAACGTTAAAATTTCTCTTATAACGTTTGTTTCTGTTTTTTAGTTTTTTCAAAATAAAACAGATTCGATTCCATTATATGTGGCTTTGACACACCATACTGTGGTTAACGAATGATAAAAGAGGAATATGTTACTGTGCCATTCAGAAGTACATACAGGGCATTCGTTAATATATGCACTTTCTTCACATTTTGAAAACCAATTTATACTTTCTGTACTACAAAGATGAATTTTGCATCACCCTGTATATTTTTTCCAAATCTCAACCAAATATGCTAAATAAATGTTCTACACATCATGATGGGAAAATAAATGCACAAATTACTACAAACTGCACAAAAAAATGAACGTAGTACCTGTTCCTTTAGAAGAAATAGTTAACCCTCTCACGGCTGATGAGACCACGTGACACTCGTTGTAACTGGAAAATGTATGGCTTCAACCACTAATTTCTCCAATTTTTTTAAAAAACTCTCCTATTTGGTACATATATGTTGTTAGGCAACTATTCAACAATATAGCATATGTCATTCTACATATATATTATATTCTTATCCATTGTTACTATATACTACATACTATTCGCCATATCTCCCAAAGTTATTTACATATTTTGACAAACTAAGGCTCAAATCGAAGAGCAAATCCCTCCATTTTGTACGGTTGCGATGAAGGTCCTTTGCCCTTGAAGAAACGTTAAAATTCCTCTTCTAACGTTTGTTTCTGTTTTTTAGTTTTTTCAAAATAAAACAGATTCGATTCCATTATATGTGGCTTTGACACACCATACTATGGTTAACGAATGATAAAAGAGGAATATGTTACTGTGCCATTCAGAAGTACATACAGGGCATTCGTTAATATATGCAATTTCTTCACATTTTGAAAACCAAGTTAAACTTTCTGTACTACAAAGCTGAATTTTGCATCACCCTGTATATTTTTTACAAATCTCAACCAAATATGCTAACTAAATGTTCTACACATCATCATGGGAAACTAATGCACAAATTACTACAAACTGCACTAAAAAATGAACGTAGTACCTGTTGCTTTAGAAGAAATAGTTAACCCTCTCACGGCTGATGAGACCACGTGACACTCGTTGTAACTGGAAAATGTAAGGCTTCAACCACTAATTTCTTCAATTTTTAAAAAACTTTCCTATTTGGTATATATTTGTTGTTAGGCAACTATTCAACAATATAGCATATGTCATTCTACATATATATTATATTATTAATCATTGTTGCTATATACTACATACTATTCGCCATATCTTCCAAACTTATTTACATATTTTGACGAAATAAAGCTAAAATTGAAGAGGAAACCTCTCCACTTTGTCCTGTTGCGATAAGGGTCCTTTGCCCTTGAAGAAACGTTAAAATTCCTCTTATAACGTTTGTTTGTCTTTTTTAGTTTTTTCAAAATAAAACAGATTCGATTCCATTATATGTGGCTTTGACACACCATACTGTGGTTAACGAATGATAAAAGAGGAATATGTTACTGTGCCATTCAGAAGTACATACAGGGCATTCGTTAATATATGCACTTTCTTCACATTTTGAAAACCAAATTATACTTTCTGTACTACAAAGCTGAATTTTGCATCGCCCTATATATTTTTTCCAAATCTCAACCAAATATGCTAACTAAATGTTCTACACATCATCATGGGAAAATAAATACACAAATTACTACAAATTGCACTAAAAAATGAACGTAGTACCTGTTTCTTTAGAAGAAATAGTTAACCCTCTCACGGCTGATGAGACCACGTGACACTCGTTGTAACTGGAAAATGTATGGCTTCAACCACTAATTTCTTCAATTTTTTGTAAAAAACTCTCCTATTTGGTATATATGTTGTTAGGCAACTATTCAACAATATAGCATATGTCATTCTATATATATATTATATTGTTTTCCATTGTTACTATATACTACATACTATTCGCCATATCTCCCAAAGTTATTTACATATTTTGACGAAAGAAAGCTAAAATTGAAGAGGAAACCCCTCCATTTTGTCCTGTTGCGATAAGTGTCCTTTGCCTTTGAAGAAACGTTAAAATTTCTCTTATAACGTTTGTTTCTGTTTTTTAGTTTTTTCAAAAATAAAACAGATTCGATTCCATTATATGTGGCTTTGACACACCATACTGTGGTTAACGAATGATAAAAGAGGAATATGTTACTGTGCCATGCAGAAGTACATACAGGGCATTCGTTAATATATGCACTTTCTTCACATTTTGAAAACCATTTATACTTTCTGTACTACAAAGATGAATTTTGCATCACCCTGTATATTTTTTCCAAATCTCAACCAAATATGCTAAATAAATGTTCTACACATCATGATGGGAAAATAAATGCACAAATTACTACAAACTGCACAAAAAAATGAAACGTAGTACCTGTTCCTTTAGAAGAAATAGTTAACCCTCTCACGGCTGATGAGACCACGTGACACTCGTTGTAACTGGAAAATGTATGGCTTCAACCACTAAATTCTCCAATTTTTTAAAAAACTCTCCTATTTGGTACATATATGTTGTTAGGCAACTATTCAACAATATAGCATATGTCATTCTACATATATATTATATTCTTATCCATTGTTACTATATACTACATACTATTCGCCATATCTCCCAAAGTTATTTACATATTTTGACAAAATAAGGCTCAAATTGAAGAGCAAGGCCCTCCATTTTGTACGGTTGCGATAAAGGTCCTTTGTCCTTGAAAAAACGTTAAAATTCCTCTTCTAACGTTTGTTTCTCTTTTTTAGTTTTTTCAAAATAAACAGATTCGATTCCATTATATGTGGCTTTGACACACCATACTATGGTTAACGAATGATAAAAGAGGAATATGTTACTGTGCCATTCAGAAGTACATACAGGGCATTCGTTAATATATGCAATTTCTTCACATTTTGAATACCAAGTTAAACTTTCTGTACTACAAAGCTGAATTTTGCATCACCCTGTATATTTTTTAAAAAACTCAACCAAATATGCTAACTAAATGTTCTACACATCATCATGGGAAACTAATGCACAAATTACTACAAACTGCACTAAAAAATGAACGTAGTACCTGTTGCTTTAGAAGAAATAGTTAAACCCTCTCACGGCTGATGAGACCACGTGACACTCGTTGTAACTGGAAAATGTAAGGCTTCAACCACTAATTTCTTCAGTTTTTAAAAACTTTCCTATTTGGTATATATTTGTTGTTATTCAAACTATTCAACAATATAGCATATGTCATTCTACATATATATTATATTATTAATCATTGTTGCTATATACTACATACTATTCGCCATATCTTCCAAACTTATTTACATATTTTGACGAAATAAAGCTAAAATTGAAGAGGAAACCTCTCCACTTTGTGCTGTTGCGATAAGGTCCTTTGCCCTTGAAGAAACGTTAAAATTCCTCTTATAACGTTTGTTTCTCTTTTTAGTTTTTCAAAATAAAACAGATTCGATTCCATTATATGTGGCTTTGACACACCATACTGTGGTTAACGAATGATAAAAGAGGAACATGTTACTGTGCCATTCAGAAGTACATACAGGGCATTCGTTAATATATGCACTTTCTTCACATTTTGAAAACCAAATTATACTTTCTGTACTACAAAGCTGAATTTTGCATCACCCTATATTTTTTTTCCAAATCTCAACCAAATATGCTAACTAAATGTTCTACACATCATCATGTAAAAATAAATACACAAATTACTACAAATTGCACTAAAAAATGAACGTAGTACCTGTTTCTTTAGAGGAAATAGTTAACCCTCTCACGGCTGATGAGACCACGTGACACTCGTTGTAACTGGAAAATATATGGCTTCAACCACTAA
>NW_027657141.1:0-40127 GCF_964235325.1 Thermobia domestica | reverse complement strand
GTTACCAAGCCGCTATGATCAACATTTTCTATTAATCAGTAGATATTTTCATCACTATAGCAACAAAATCTTAAGTTACGGTCGCCGGAATTCTAGTAACTCAGTAGCGAACGAGACGGTACGAAGTCCTGTCACATGGTCGACAAAACTCTAACCCCATCTCTCATGTCATCTCCATAGCAACGATTTCAGAAGAAACCATAGGAGATATTAACCGTGTGTTGAATAAGGCGGGCACTTCACCGAAGAAAAGAGAAATAAAAACATTCCAAAGAAATTGAAATGTCTTTAAAATGAGATGACATGAGTATGGCCGTTAGACTAGGAAAGAAAGAAAGGAAAAGAAAGAAGAAGAAAAGAAGAAAAAGAAAAGAGAAGAAAGAAACAGTATTTAACCTGTCCACATAAAAGAATAACCCTGAGAGAAAACATTAAAAGAAGTAACTCTGCAATTTAAATTATTTCACTATTTCCCTTTTTTTAACCAGTCACCGTTTCAACGATTACTCCATCCTCTTCTGTGCTATACAGCACTGAATATATGTATATATCTAGATCATATTTAGAGGAGTAATAATATATTACTTCATAATTTCGATTGATACTGTTTTCAGTGCATGCCTAAATTGGGTATTGATTTTACTCTCATATATATATATATATATGTATATATTCATTCACTATTGAAATATTCTTTATAACCAAATCGGAGTAAATCCACACCATCACATCAACCTAAAATACATAAATACACAAATAAATTAAAATGTTACTAAACTACCATTAGTTGCTAGGATGCATTGGTCTACAAATTACAGAAAATATAGAAACATTTTTCCAGCTGGAAGTTTTATTTACATTTAATAATTTGACATATTCAAATTAAAAAAATTATTAAACTCCGAAATAAACACATTAATATTTTCCAAAATGGAAATACCTCCGTCCACAACGGAAGTAAACAGGGAAATGGTTTTAGCAGTATTTCACATAAAATTTGCAGTATCAAATGATTTTCAAAACAGTTAGTGGTTAAACAAAAAAAAAATATTTTATGGCTTTACGAGACAAAGAAAGTTTCATGAAATTTTTAAATAACATTGAGTAAACTTGCACAAAAATATAGCACAAAATTTCTGAACTTTAATTCTCAGGGAAGTGTTCCATCGCATTAAATATGTTTAAGTTTTCCATATTCTTCCAAAGTTATTGCAGAACAATGTATATATCTTTAGGTCAACTATTTGCAAAGAAGATGGTGTATTTATGAATAAAATTTTGTAAATCACGGTTCCTGTAAATTATTAATTCCTTGCCACTACTTGTTTCACTGTAATTTGGGCATACTTAAATTCAAGGTGATTCATAATCTATATATCTTCTTAGTACATTATTCCTGTCTATCCAAATTAATATAGTAATTTATTTCCAAACTTTATTTTGATTCCGGCATATTGGGATATCTGCGTTAACCTGTCACTATTTGCACTTCTAGAATAAATTGGATGTGATTTCGCACTATGGCAACTCCAAATGAATAACTAGGGAAACACTGTTCTATAAAGATGAACGCACTAAATTGACGTAAATTAAACTTTCAATTTGGGTGTTGGAGTTTTCTTTTGGAATGGAATGATTATTACGGATTCTTCACTGATTACGAAAATTTTCATAGTTCCTGAAGGTACTCTCGCCCATACAGAGAAATCATATACAAAAATATTGACTTTACATGGCAACATCGAATATAAATGTTAATATTTTAATTTTCCATCAATTGATTTCGAATAGAGGTTAAAATTTTGTAACATAGATAATTCCAGAAAATGTCGTCAGTATACCCATCGATGATTAAGTGAGACGGCGCAGAAAATTGAAATTGAAGTGCAAACAAGCAATTTACAAAAGATTTTCTTATTTAATTAAATAGAAGTCTTAAACATAGGTATTACGATATGAAACAAAATTACTGGTAATTACATCCAACAACAGATTCTGCTGTACAGTCTCGGTCTAGTAAAAGGGTATATGAAGTTAGTTACAAAAATATTATAGTAAGAGCTTTTAAATTCGTAATAACAGAAGCTTGTATATCTATACGGTAGTATTCTCGTATGGACGATAAATATTAAAAATTAAAAATAATACATAAAATAAAAAAAAAACTTCCACAAATCTCCAACCCAAGTTTTTTTAAATCAATAACAGTTTCTTTTAACTCATCCAAGTATATTTACAAAATTAAAAAAATTATGTTAATTGTGTACGCAGCTGATTAATATTCCTCCTTATTGGTGATTAGCTAGGCCTAGCTGATGTTAAGGATACTATTTTGCTATAACTGGCAGAAATATAATCTGTGGAACCACTATGAATATCGGATTACAGGTATATTCAATGGAGACTAATTTCTCAGCAATATGGAAACGACTTCCAAGATCATGAACTCATTTCGGAACCAAAATCCCAGAACTTCAGTTATAAGTCCCCTTAAATGAAATATATATTATTAACATGTCTGTTAGAGATGTCTCTATTATAAATATTAAAAAAAAGTACTTATATCAAGGAATATACAAATGGCAAAAAAAAATCTAGTTCGAGGAAAGAGATAAGAAAGAAAAAAAAATCAAAGAGCGAACATCGAATGCCTCCAAGCCGATAAAATATCAAGTAACATTAAAATTTATCCTTTCCCCATTCCAAATAACGCTAGCTTCTCAGATTTTGAATAATCGACGTCTTGGAGTCATCGTTGATCAGAGATACAAGGAAAAGAACCGAAGTCAAATGAAAAACCGAACAATTTTAGGTCGTCGAAGATGATAAAACTTGCAACCATTTGTTGACTTAAACCGAAACAATTTAACATAAACCCCAAAAACGTACGGTCCTCACAATACAGACCGATTATACTATCCTGAAACCCGCTAGAAGTCTGTGACCAAGCAGAGATACGAAGGAGGACTACCGTTAGAAAATTCCCCCTTAGTACCTGCGCCCTATTTATTCCGTCTCCGCTAGACGACCTTCAGAATTAGAATTTACAGAAAAAAAATTCTATATAACAAACAATCTTCGTTACCACCAAAAGTTTGTTAAAAGCAAAGGAGACAATAGAAAGGAAAATTGTCAAAAAAAATCCCGTTCAATAAAAATGTAAGTAAATAAATAATATGATCAAAAGATGAACTAAGTAAATATATTCTTTTTCTCTAAATCATCATCATTATCAATTCTTCATCCCGACATTTGACATTAGATTAGCATTATTGTCAAAACAGTCAGAATGTCAGCCGGCTTCAATAAGAGATAAATTACATGTCCGGAGGAAAGCTTGGAAAATAAATCGGATAGTTATAGTACAAGTCCATCGGTGATGTAAAATAATGTTAAACTGTCCCACTGTGAGCTCACACACATGTCCCCCACATCACGACATCGCTCTGCCCCGAAGGAACCATGACAAATGCCATGAAGTATACAAGAAGATGAAAACTTCTTCTGACATGAAAACAAAGTAGGAAGAAAGTACTTAATGCTTATATTTAAAAAACTAGGAACAAAAAAACTGGAAAATACCGAAAAATAAAAAAAAATCTATAGGATGTGTTAACCTGTATTACTTTTTCCTTACCGAATCTTCCTCGTTATTGGAAATATTTTAAAAATATAGTATAATAACATTACTAAATAATATGCGGACGTATTATGAAGTTTCGCAAGATATCAAATCGAAATTATTACACTATTCCCCTTCACTTACACACCGAATTGCAACTAAATTCCACTCAACCCAATCTTATGAATTAGCTTTCCCGAAATTATAATATTCGACGATAGGTCTGGGAGACTCCGATCGCATTTACACACTCATTCACTTGATCTAGTGGCCTCTCATATGTATATTCATTACTGGGCTTATATTTTTATATGTTGGGTTCCTATTATATTCTTAATATTCATAATCACAAATCAACATATCTATATTCTCAAGTACTAGTCAATACTACGGAACACCAACCAATTCACAAAATAGCACATAGGCTCGATAATCCTATACTATAATATGCTTTTATAAATATATATGCCACTATTTGTATTGTAATAAAGGTTATCATATGTACACAATACCACCGGGGTATTGTATACATATAATAAAAAAAATATATATATAAATACTCCACGAAAACTCCCGTTCCATTTATCTAAACTAATATTATGTATCATTCCTACTACTTTCAGCTCTTCACCTCTTACCATACTACTTCGAAAATAGTTAATTAAATTTCAGGCTTACCTTAGAATAAACAAAGCATTACAGATTTACTGCGAAAACTAACCGATACGCACACTATTCGGTAAAATATTCTGCTATTTCTATCAATAACTTCTGTTGAATATTCTTGTATTTACTATCTATTAATTTGCTCTGTATATCAACAATCAGCTTTGAATACGACGCTGCTAGCGCCACATCTACAACTACGAACGGATCCTAAACTATCCAAGCACAACGAAGCGATTTAATTACTGCAATAGTTAACTATTGAAAGTTAAAATTTACGTAATAACAGATAAAATGTTTAATGACACCTTAAGCACTCTCGAATACCACTTTGTCCAAGGAAAATGAATGTTCAATATACATACAACGACTCATTATCAAAATTTTCGAACACCTGGATTTCCTCACTAAATTACAGTGGTTCACATCCCTTCGCCGTCACTAAATTATCCATGATGCAGTCTATCACCATCCCCACGAGACAAAGAAACATCGCACAGCGAAGACACACGCATGGGAACTCACTGTACGAACCAGACTAAATATATATATACGGAAATTCGAATTCAGAGTGGTTACTAACACGAGAATAACCCGGCACTAAAATTTCAATACAGAAGTGACCATGTTACGGGCTAATCATATAGAAACAAACTATGAGTCCATTATAATCACTAGTGTGTATCCCAACCAAAGCAATATACACTACAAACTTATACACTACACATAAAAATATCATTATCCAAATAATTATGAATCTCTGATGGATGGTGGGATTAAATTTCTTGCTATTGTTAAAAAAATATTATATGACGAAACCCTCTTTGAATTGTTTTGAATAAATAACAAAAAATTTAGAAAAAAATGGGGAGAGAGAGTGTAGGTTAAGGTCCCACTATTTCATAATGTTCTGATGTTAAGGAAACAACAACACAAAACTCACCTAGGAACTGAAGGTTCCTAAGGAGGAAATGAAAACTTAGCCAGCTACATTACACCCTGTTTGGCACTCAACACCCTCTTTAGCCCCGCATGGCTACGTGTTCAATTTTCACATAAACAATACTTCGTACCATTTTGAACTTGAGTCACATAAAAAATTATAATTATTTGCTTTCAGTTATACATAAATCAAACGTGAGTGAGAGTAAAGGTAAATAAGAAGAATTTTATAGTTCAACGCTTAGACATGTTCAATAATTTCCAAATATGGCTGTCCTTATTCACTCAACGAAGTCTGAATTTTACGATCGCAAAAACACTATGTCTGTCTATCCGTGAATTTTGATTATTCGAACATATCTGGTGTACTTACAGTTTGAAGACCTAGTCACTCATCTGACGCAAATTCAATGCCGGAAACCTTTTAAAACAAAAATTTTGATATCCAAAAAGTGTTTGTTGATTCCACCACGGTATATGAAGAAAAGACGCTTCTACATCTCTTCCTCTCAGCTTCTAGAAATCTGGAAACTAAAATCTAACCAATGACATTTCTTCTATCCACCTGTGGCAGATGTTACGAAGGAAAAAAATATCCGCTATCATTTGCTAGTAATTATTTAACCTATATTTATTCAATAAATATAAAGGATTCTGTAAATAATAATCTGTACTATTATGGTCCCAAAGAAAGAAAATTTGATGCTACAAATCTTTTACGATTAATTATTAACTGAAATTTCTGTTTTCTTGGTAAAGCGCTGATGCTTAAGAAAGCACAAAAAAATCTATACGGTAAAAAGGAAAGAGTGGGGGGGGGTATGAAAATATTTTTTTCTAATCACTGTAACTATAAGTTACAAATACCCCTGATAAATTGTACTGCCTAGCTTAATTTCATTAAGCTGTTTTAATTAGTTCTATATATGTGTGTGTAAATGTTGACTATTACAAAATGGCTTCACAAAATAAGTTGTAATAATATCACTTGAAAATATTACACCTTGGTAAATTTAACCAAACTGTGTAGTAAATGACTCTACAATTAGGTAGATTTTGACCAAAAAATCGCATCTCAGGAAATTACAGTAAAAATTTCACTAAAAGTTTAGTATATTTTTCGAAATGTGGGTAAATATTGACAAAGGGAAATTACTCCACAATATAAGAGGTTAATATACCTGGTGCAAATTGTACATTAAATAGATTCTAAGTAAGTAGTTTGTAAATTATTGTGACTTTGCGGTATATAACGGAAAATTATACTTAACATTGAACATGAAAATTGTACTGTAGATCTTAATTTGATTATATATCTATATGGTACATTTTATTGAATTCGTATAGTTTTTTCATATAATTTCTTTGCACGAGGTGTGTTATAGCAATGCAAAAAGTATACCATCTCAACGTGTCATTGTAAGAAGTTAATGCATTTCTAAATGTGTGCGTGAAAGTTGATTGTGTATTAATTTATGTTGTTGTCTGTACCACATAACTACGAGAGTCACTTGATAAGTTTTCGGCCCGACCCAGAAGGACTTGAGCTGCAGGCATGAAAGTTTGTGGCTATTCAACATAGCCCCTTCGAAGGTCAAAACACTTGGCACTTCCATGCTGCAACTTTTCCAACCCCTCAAAAAAAAAAAAAAACATTTCTCGTGTTCTGCAAAAAACTGTTCCACAGATGTTATCACACCTTCGTCACTGTGAAATTTCTGTCCTTTCACTGCTCTTTTGTGTTTCGGAAAGAGATAATAATCAGAAGGGGCAAGATCTGGGGAGTAAGGTTGGTGGTCTATGCACTGAAAACCTAGGTCCCTCAGAATATCTATTGTTCAGCTAGCCTTGTGGACGGAAGATTGTCCGGCAAAAACAAGACACCTCGTGTCAACTTTCAGGGGTGTTTTCCTTAATAGCGTCCTTTACCTTAGGCAGCAGACTGTAGTAATACTCTGCACTTACGATTACGCCTTTAGAAGGGCAGTCTGGGAGCAAAACATCACCCTTACCCCAGAATATTGAGGCAAACACGTTTCCTGCGGAATTTTGTGCTTTGAATTTTTTCGGCAATGGAGATCTTGAGTGGAGCCAATCGAATGACGGCTGTTCGGGTTTCGGATCAAAGTGATGAAACCACACTTCATCCTGGGTCACAAGCTGATTCAAAAAATCGACCATGGAATTTCAAAATGCAGTAAAATGACATGCCGCAATTTGCACGGGATATTATTACCCCCTTTCGTCAGAAGTAATTTCTTCCTAGTCAATTATCACCCTCCTTAGGTGAAATTTAATGTTTAGTTCAAAGGAGTTTAGCTAAAGAGTATAATTTGCCCGAGATTTTATTACCCACTTTCGTGAGAAGTTATTTTTTCCTGGTCAATTATTACCCTCTTTAGGAGAAATTTACTGTGTAGTTCAAGCGAGTTTATCTATAGGGTACAATTTGCCCGGAAAATTATTACCCTCTTTCGTGAGAAGTCATTTCTTCCTGGTCCATTATTACCCTCTTTTGGGAGAAATTTACTGTGTAGTTCAAGCGAGTTTAGTTATAGCGTACAATTTGCCCGGGATATGATTACCCTCTTTCGTGAGAAGTCATTTATTCATGGTCAATTATTACCCTTCTTAGCAGAAATGAATAGTGTAATTCTATAGAGCTTAGAAAGAGGGTACAATTTGCCCGGGATATTATTACCCTCTTTCGTGAGTATTTATTTTTTCCTGTTCAATTATTATCCTCTTTAGGAGAAATTTACTGTGTAGTTCAAGCGAGTTTAGCTATAGTGTACAAATTGACGGGAAATTATTTCACTCTTTCGAGAGAAGTCATTTCTTCCTAGTCAATTACTATCCTTCTTAGGAGAAATGTATAGTGTAATTCTATAGAGTTTAGCAAGAGGGACTATTTGCCCGTCATATTATTATCCTTTTAACACTGAAGTCATTTTTTCCTGGTCAATTATTACCCGTCTTAGGAGTAATTGACTGTGTAAATCAAGTGAGTTTAGCAATAGGGAACAATTTGCCCGGGATATTATTACGCTCTTTCGTGAGAAGTCATTTTTTCCTGGCCAATTAATACCCATTTTAGGAGAAATTTACTGTGTAGTTCAAGCGTGTTTAGCTATAGGTTACAATTTGCCAGGACATTTTTACCCTCTTTCGTGAGAAGTCGTTTCTTCCTGGCTAATTATTACCCTCTTTAGTAGAAATTTACTGTGTAGTTCAAGTAAGTTTAGCTATAGGGTTCAATTTGCCCGGAATATTATTACACTCTTTCCTGACAGTTCATTTTTTCCTGGCCAATTATTACCCTTTTAGAAAAATTTACTGTGTAGTTCAAGCGAGTTTAGCTATAGGGTTCTATTTTCCCGGGAAATTATTACCCTCTTTCGTGAGAAGTCATTTTTTCCTGGTCAATTATTACCCTTTTAAGAGAAATTTACTGTGTAGTTCAAGCGAGTTTAGCTACAGGGTACAATTTGCCCGGGATATTATTACTCTCTTTCGTGAGAAGTCTTTTTTTCCTGGACAATTATTACCCTCTTTGGGAGAAACTTACTTTGTAGTTCAAGAGAGTTTAGCTATAGGGTAAAATTTGCACGGGAAATTGTTACCCTCTTTCGTGAGAATTTATTTCTTTTCTGTTCAATTATTATCCTTTTTAGGAAAAAATTACTGTGTAGTTCAAGCGAGTTTAGCTATAAGGAACAATTTGCCCGGGATATTATTGCCCTCTTTCGTGAGAAGTCAATTATTACCCTTCTTAGCAGAAATGTATAGTGTAATTCTATAGAGTTTAGAAAGAGGGTACTATTTCCCCGGGATATTTTTAACCTTTTTCCTGTGAAGTCATTTCTTCCTTGTCAACTATTGCCCTCTTTAGGAGAAATTTAGTTTGTAGTTCAAGCGAGTTTATATATAGGGTACCATTTGCCCGGAATATTAATACCCTCTTTCGTTGGAAGTCATTTTTTCCTGGCCAATTATTACCCTCTTTAGGAGAAATTTACTGTGTAGTTCAAGCGAGTTTAGCTATAGGGTACAATTTGCCCCGGGAAATTTTTACCCTCTTTTGTGAGAGGTCATTTTTTCCTTGTCAATTATTACCCTGTTTAGGAGAAATTTACTGTGTAGTTCAAGCGAGTTTAGCCATAGGGTACAATTTGCCCGGGATATTATTACTCTCTTTCGTGAGAAGTCATTTTTTCCTGGTCAATTATTACCCTCTTTAGGAGAAATATAGTGTTTAGTTCAAGCGAGTTTAGCTATAGAGTACAATTTGCCCTGGATATTATTACCCTCTTTCGTGAGAAGTCATTTTTTTCTGGTCAATTATTACCCTCTTTAGGAGAAATTTACTGTGTAGTTCAAGCGAGTATAGCTATAGGGTACAATTTGCCCGGGAAATTATTACCCTCTTTCGTGACAAGTCATTTTTTCCTGGTCAATTATTACCCATTTTAGGAGAAATTTAATGTGTAGTTCAAGCGAGATTATCTATAGGGTACAATTTGCTAGGGATATTATTACCCTCTTTCGTGAGAAGTCGTTTTTTCCTGGTTAATTATTACCCTTCTTAGGAGAAATTTACTATGTAGTTCAAGTGAATTCATCTATAGGGTACAGTTTGCCCGATATAACGGGCAATTTTTACCGTAGCAAATTATTATGCTAGAGGGTAAAATTTGCCCGGGAAAATTTGACGTCAACAATAAGGTACAAATATAATTGTGAAAATATTACCCAACATGTATATCAAACATATTGTTGTAAGGTGTGTAAAAACGGAGCAGGAAAAAAGTAATAATGACCCGGGCAAGTAGTACCCTTTTGCTAAACTCTATAGAATTACACTATAAATTTCTCCTATGAAGGGTAAAAATTGACCAGGAAAAAATGAATTCTCACGAAAGAGGGTAACAACTTCCCGGGCAAAATGTACCCTATAGCTAAACCCGCTTGAACTACACAGTAAATTTCTCCTAAAGAAGGTAATAATTGACCAGGGAAAAATAACTTCTTACGAAAGAGGGTAATAATATCCCGGGCAAATTGTACCCCATAGCTAAACTCGCTTGAACTACACAGTATATTTCTCCTAGAGAGGGTAATAATGGACCAGGAAGAAATGGCTTCACAGGAAAAAGGTAATAATATCCCGGGGAAACAGTACCCTGTTTCTAAACTATAGAATTACACTTTACATTTCTCCTAAGAAAGGTAATAGTTGACCAGGAGAAAGTGACTTCTCACGAAAGAGGGTAATAATATCCCGGGCAAATTGTACCCTATAGTTAAACTCGCTTTAACTACACAGTAAATTTTTCCTAAAGAGGGTAATAATTGACCAGCAAAAAATGAATTCTCACGAAATTGGGTAATAATATCCCGGGCAAATTGTTCCTCCTATCTAAACTCTGTTCAACTACATAGTATACTACATTTTTCCAAAGGTTGGTAATAATTGACCAAAAAAATGACTTAGGAAGAAAGGGTTAATAATATATATTTTTAGTCTGCCTTTTGGGCGTATACTGGGACAGATGAGGATTTGTTTTCAATTTTTGATTTGGGCCTGGAAATGGTTCTTCCAGTTTTGTCGATGTTAATCTTATTATTTTAACTTCCGATAATTTGTTTTTTCCTTCAAATCATGGTTCAGCCATGTCCTCCTTCTTGCTATAGCTCACTTACTTTCTATCTTTCCTTCTATGTCAGTGTGAAGAAGGCCATTTCTTTGCAAGGTGTGTCCAATCCAGTTGGCATTTTTAGGAAGGATGCTGCCCAGATATGTCTTCTTATATCCTATGGCTTTTGAAACTTGGTCATTTGTTGTCCTCTTGTCCATTTTATCTGCTCAATATTCCTCCAACCCCACATTTCGAAGCTCTTTAAATATTTCTTCTTTAACTTCCTTAATGTCCAAATCTCTGAGCCATACAGTCCAATGCTCCATATGTATAGCACTTGACCGACTTCTTTTTAAATCCAATCTTGAGCGTGCAAGTTAAAGAGTGATCTCATCTTGTTGAATGCTTCTTTTTCTATGGCAATTCTTGACCTGAGCTCTTTGGTGCAGTAAGTGTCTCTCGTTAAAATACTTCCCAGATGCTTGAAATTGTCTACCTCCTCAAGTTCTCCTTGTTCTACACTGATCCGTAAGCCGTGTTCCCACGGTTTTTTCTCATGGCTTTCGACTTTTCAGTGTTAATATCCATTCCATACAATTTTCCAGTGTCAATTATTTTGTCAATCTACTCCTGTATTCCTCCTTCGGTGTTAGCTATTATCACCGTATCATCTGCATACCTGATCTCGTGAATGATCTGCCATCCAATCTTGACCCAATTTCTCCAGTTGACTGCGCTTTCTTTAAGTATTTTCAGAAGCTTTCAGGCAGTCGAAGAATCACAAACAAACTTCTTTCTTTACATCAAGCATTCTTTAGGGTAACAATACCCCTGATAAATTGTACTGCCTAGCTTAATTTCATTAAGCTGTTTATATTAGTTCTATATATATATATATATGTTTGTGTGTAATTTTTGACTATTAGAAAATGGCTTCACAAAATAAGTTGTAATAATATTCCTTGAAAATTTTACACCTTGGTAAATTTAATCAAACTGTGTAGTAAATGACTCTAGAATTCGGTAGATTTTGATCAAGAAATGGCATCTCAGGAAATTGCAGTAAAAATTTAACTAAATTTTAGTATATTTTTCGAAATGTGGGTAAAAATTGACAAAGGGAAATGACTTCACAATATAAGAGGTTACTATACCTGGTGCAAATTGTACATCAAATAGATTTTAAGTAAGTAGTTTGTAAATTTTTGTGAAGGTGCGCTATATAACGGAAGATTATACTTAACATTAAAAAGTTTTACCTTTCCCATGAAAATTGTACTGTAGATCTTAATTTGATTATATATCTATATGGTACATTGTATTGAATTCGTATAGTTTTTTCATATAATTTCTTTGCACGAGGTGTGTTATAGCAATGAAAAAGTATACCATCTCAACGTGCCATTGTAAGAAGTTATTGCATTTCTAAAAATGTGTGTGAAAGTTGATTGTGTATTAATGTATGTTGTTGTCTGTACCACATAACTACGAGGGTCGGCTGATAAGTTTTCGGCCCGACCCAGAAGAACTTGAGCTGCAGGCATGAAAGTTTGTGGCTATTCAACATAGTCCCCTCGAAGGTCAAAACACTTGGCACTTCCATGCTGCAACTTTTCCAACCCCTCAAAAAAAAAAAAAAATAAAAATGTTTTCTCAAGTTCTGCAAAAAACTGTTCCACAGATGTTATCACACCTTCATCACTGTGAAATTTCTGTCCTTTCACTGCTCTTTTGTGTTTCGGAAAGAGATAATAATCAGAAGGGGCAAGATATGGGGAGTGAGGTGGGTGGTCTATGCACTGAAACCCTAGGTCCCTAAGATAATCCATTGTTCAGCTAGCCTTGTGGACGGAAGATTGTCCTGCAAAAGCAAGACACCTCGTGTCAACTTTCAGGGGTGTTTTCTTTAATAGCGTCCTTTCCTTAGCCAGCAGACTGTAGTAATACTCTGAATTTATGATTTGGCCTTTTGAAAGTCAGTCTGGGAGCAAAACATCATCCTTACCCCAGAATATTGAGGCAAACACGTTTCCTACGGAATTTTGTGCTTTGAATTTTTTCGGCAATGGAGATCCTGAGTGGCGCCACTCGAATGACTGCTGTTCGGCTTTCGGATCAAAGTGATGAAACCACATTTCATCCTGGGTCACAAGCTGATTCAAAAAATCGACCTTGGATTTTCAAAATGCTGTAAAACGACATGCCTCAATTTGCACGGGATATTATTACCCCCTTTCGTCAGAAGTAATTTTTTCCTAGTCAATAATTACCCTCCTTACGTGAAATTTAATGTTTAGTTCAAAGGAGTTTAGCTAAAGAGTATAATTTGCCGGAGATTTTATTACCCTCTTTCGTGAGAAGTTATTTTTTCCTGGTCAATTTTTACCCTCTTTAGGAGAAATTTACACTGCAGTTCAAGCGAGTTTAGCTATAAGGTACTATTTCCCGGGATATTATTACCTTTTTTCGTGAGAAGCCATTTTTTCCTGGTCAATTATTACCCTCTTTAGGAGAAATTTACTGTGTGGCTCAAGTGAGTTTAGCTATAGGATACAATTTGCCCGGGAAATTGTTACCCTCTTTCGTGAGAATTTATTTTTTCCTGTTCAATTATTATCCTCTTTAGGAAAAAATTACTGTGTAGTTCAAGCGAGTTTAGCTATAGGGTACAATTTGCCCGGGATATTATTACCCTCTTTCGTGAGAAGTCATTCATTTCTGATCAATTATTACCCTCTTTAGGAGAAATTTACTATGTAGTTCAAGCGAGTTTAGCTATAGGGTACAATTTGCCGAGAAATTATTACCGTCTTTCGTGAGAAGTCATTTTTTTCTGGTCAATTATAACCCTCTTTAGGAAAAATTTACTGTGTAGTTCAAGCGAGTTTAGCTATAGGGTACAATTTGCCCGGGATATTATTTCCCTCTTTCCTGAGAAGTCATTTTTTCCTGGTCAATTATTACCATCTTTACGAGAAATGTGTAGTTCAAGCGAGTTTAGCTATAGGATACAATTTGCTAGGGATAATATTACTCTCTTTCGTGAGAAGTCATTTTTTCCTGGTTAATTATTACCCTTCTTAGGAGAAATGTATAGAGTAATTCTATAGAGTTTAGAAAGAGGGTACTATTTGCCCGGTATATTATTACCCTTTTTTCTGTGAAGTCATTTTTTCTTGGTCAATTATTACCCTCTTTAGGAGAAATTTACTATGTAGTTCAAGTGAATTTATCTATAGGGTACACATTGCCCGATGTAACGGGCAATTTTTTCCCTTGCTAATTATTACCCTAGAGGGTAAAATTTGACCGGGAAAACTTGACGTCAACAATAAGGTACAAATATAATTGTGAAAATATTACCCAACATGTCAATCAAATATATTGTTGAAAGGTGTGTAAAAATTGACCAAGAAAAAATGACTTCACAGGAAAAAAAGTAATAATATCCCGGGAAAGTAGTACCCTCTTCCTAAACTCTATAGAATTACACTATACATTTTTCCTAAGAAGGGTAATAATTGACCAGGAAAAAATCGCTTCTCACGAAAGAGGGTAATAATTTCCCGGGCGAATTGTACACCATAGCTAAACTCGCTGGAACTACACAGTAAATTTCTCCTAAAGTGGGTAATAATTAACCAGGAAAAAATGACCTCTCACGAAAGAGGGTAATAATATCCCGGGCAAATTGTACCCTATAGCTAAACTAGCTTGAACTACACAGTATATTTCTCCTAGAAAGGGTAATAATGGACCAGGAAGAAATGACTTCACAGAAAAAGGGTAATAATATCCCGGGGAAACAGTACACTCTTTCTAAATTCTATAGAATTACGCTATACATTTCACCTAAGAAGGGTAATAATTTACCAGGAAAAAGTGACTTCTCACGAAAGAGGGTAATATTATCCCGGGCAAATTGTACCCTATAGCAAAACTCGCTTGAACTACACAGTAAATTTTTCCTACAGAGGGTAATAATTGACCAGGAAAAAATGACTTATCACGAAACATGGTAATAATTTCCCGGGCAAATTGTACCCTATAGCTAAACTCGCTTGAACTACACAGTAAATTTCTCCTAAAGAGGGTTATAATTGACCAGGAAAAAATGACTTCTCACGAAATTGGGTAATAATATCCCGGGCAAATTAATCTAAACTCTGTTCAACTACATAGTATACTACATTTTTCCAAAGGTTGGTAATAATTGACCAAAAAAATGTTTTAGGGAGAAGGGGTTAATAATATATTTTTTTATTCTGCCTT
The DNA here is from genome assembly GCF_964235325.1 of Thermobia domestica. Classification (NCBI taxonomy): domain Eukaryota; kingdom Metazoa; phylum Arthropoda; class Insecta; order Zygentoma; family Lepismatidae; genus Thermobia; species Thermobia domestica. The sequence goes on along the minus strand of NW_027657141.1, from coordinate 24,986 downwards.
TTGGGCATATACTGGGACTGATGAGGATTTTTTTTCAATTTCTGATTTGTGCCTGGAAATGGTTCTTCCAGTCTTGTCGATGTTAATCTTATTATTTTAACTTCCGATAATTTGTTTTTTCCTTTAAATCATGGTTCAGCCATGTCCTCCTTCTTGCTATACCTCACTTCCTTTCTATCCTTCCTTCTATGTCAGTGTGAAGAAGGCAATTTCTTTGCAAGGTGTGTCCAATCCAGTTGACATCTTTAAGAAGGATGGTGCCCAGATATGTCTTCTTATATCCTATGGCTTTTGAAACTTGGTCATTTGTTGTCCTCTCGTCCATTTTATCTGCTCAATATTCCTCCAACCCCACATTTCGAAGCTCTTTAAATATTTCTTCTTTAACTTCCTTAATGTCCAAATCTCTGAGCCATACAGTCCAATGCTCCATATGTATAGCACTTGACCGACTTCTTTTTAAATCCAAACTTGAGCGAGCTAGTTAAAGAGTGATCTTTTCTTGTTGAATGCTTCTTTTTCTATTACAATTCTTGACCTGATCTCTTTGGTGCAGTAAGTGTCTCTCGTCAAAATACTTCCCAGATGCTTGAAATTGTCTACCTCCTCAAGTTCTCCTTGTTCTACACTGATCCGTAAGCCGTGTTCCCACGGTTTTTTCTTATGGCTTTCGACTTTTCAATGTTAATATATATTCCATACAATTTTCCAGTGTCAACTATTTTGTCAACCTACTCCTGTATTCCTCCTTCGGTGTTAGCTATTATCACCGTATCATCTGCATACCTGATCTTGTGAATGATCTGCCATCCAATCTTGAAATCTCCAATTCCCATTAATGCTTCCTTCATTAAACTCTCTGTAAATATTGAATAATTGGGGTGACAAACTACATCCTTGTGTGACCCCTCTTTCAATCTTCACACTGTTTGTTTCATTCAAGCGCTGCTTCATTCGTTGTCGTGTGTACAGGTTTTGAATGACTCGTCGATTTCTCCAGTTGACTGCGCTTTCTTTAAGTATTTTCAGAAGCTTTCAGGCAGTCGAAGAATCACAAACAAACTTCTTTCTTTACATCAAGCATTCTTTGGGGTAACAATACCCCTGATAAATTGTACTGCCTAGCTTAATTTCATTAAGCTTTTTATATTAGTTCTATATATATATATATGTTTGTGTGTAATTTTTGACTATTAGAAAATGGCTTCACAAAATAAGTTGTAATAATATTCCTTGAAAATTTTACACCTTGGTAAATTTAATCAAACTGTGTAGTAAATGACTCTAGAATAAGGTAGATTTTGATCAAGAAATGGCATCTCAGGAAATTGCAGTAAAAATTTAACTAAATTTTAGTATATTTTTCGAAATGTGGGTAAAAATTGACAAAGGGAAATTACTTCACAATATAAGAGGTTACTATACCTGGTGCAAATTGTACATCAAATAGATTCTAAGTAAGTAGTTTGTAAATTTTTGTGAAGGTGCGGTATATAACGGAAGATTATACTTAACATTAAAAAGTTTTACCTTTCCCATGAAAATTGTACTGTAGATCTTAATTTGATTATATATCTATATGGTACATTGTATTGAATTCGTATAGTTTTTTCATATAATTTCTTTGCACGAGGTGTGTTATAGCAATGCAAAAAGTATACCATCTCAACGTGTCATTGTAAGAAGTTATTGCATTTCTAAAAATGTGTGTGAAAGTTGATTGTGTATTAATGTATGTTGTTGTCTGTACCACATAACTACGAGGGTCGGCTGATAAGTTTTCGGCCCGACCCAGAAGAACTTGAGCTGCAGGCATGAAAGTTTGTGGCTATTCAACATAGTCCCCTCGAAGGTCAAAACACTTGGCACTTCCATGCTGCAACTTTTCCAACCCCTCAAAAAAAAAAAAAAAATGATTTCTCAAGTTCTGCAAAAAACTGTTCCACAGATGTTATCACACCTTCATCACTGTGAAATTTCTGTCCTTTCACTGCTCTTTTGTGTTTCGGAAAGAGATAATAATCAGAAGGGGCAAGATATGGGGAGTGAGGTGGGTGGTCTATGCACTGAAACCCTAGGTCCCTAAGATAATCCATTGTTCAGCTAGCCTTGTGGACGGAAGATTGTCCTGCAAAAGCAAGACACCTCGTGTCAACTTTCAGGGGTGTTTTCTTTAATAGCGTCCTTTACCTTTGCCAGCAGACTGTAGTAATACTCTGAATTTATGATTTGGCCTTTTGAAAGTCAGTCTGGGAGCAAAACATCATCCTTACCCCAGAATATTGAGGGAAACACGTTTCCTACGGAATTTTGTGCTTTGAATTTTTTCGGCAATGGAGATCCTGAGTGGCGCCACTCGAATGACTGCTGTTCGGCTTTCGGATCAAAGTGATGAAACCACATTTCATCCTGGGTCACAAGCTGATTCAAAAAATCGACCTTTAATTTTCAAAATGCTGTAAAACGACATGCCTCAATTTGCACGGGATATTATTATCCCCTTTCGTCAGAAGTAATTTTTTCCTAGTCAATAATTACCCTCCTTACGTGAAATTTAATGTTTAGTTTAAAGGAGTTTAGCTAAAGAGTATAATTTGCCGGAGATTTTATTACCCACTTTCGTGAGAAGTCATTTTTTCCTGGTCAATTATTACCCTCTTTAGGAGAAATTTACTGTGTAGTTCAAGCGAGTTTATCTATAGGGTACAATTTGCCCGATATATTATTACCCTCTTTCGTGAGAAGTCATTTTTGCCTGATCAATTATTAAGCTCTTTAGGAGAAATATACTGTGTAGTTCAAGCGAGTTTAGCTATAGGGTACCATTTGCCCGGGAAATTATTACCCTCTTTCGTGAGAAGTCATTTTTTCCTGGTCAATTATTACCCTCTTTAGGAGAAATGTACACTGTAGTTGAAGCGAGTTTAGCTATAAGGTACTATTTCCCGGGATATTATTACCCTCTTTCGTGAGAAATCATTTTTTCTAGTCAATTATTACCGTTCTTAGGAGAAATGTATAGTGTAATTCTATAGAGTTTAGCAAGAGGGACTATTTGCCCGTCATATTATTATCCTTTTAACTGTGAAGTCATTCTTTCCTGGTCAATTATTACCCTCTTTAGGAAAATTTTACTTTGTAGTTCAAGCAAGTTTAGCTATAGGGTACAATTTGTCGGGGATATTATTACCCTCTTTCGTGAGAAGTCATTTTTTCCTGGTTAATTATTACCCTCTTTAGGAGAAATTTACTGTGTAGTTCAAGCGAGTATAGCTATAAGGTACAATTTGCCCGGGATATTATTACCCTCTTTCGTGAGAAGTCACTTTTTCCTAGTCAATTATTACCGTTCTTAGGAGAAATGTATAGTGTAATTCTATAGAGTTTAGCAAGAGGGACTATTTGCCCGGGATATTATTATCCTTTTAACTGTGAAGTCATTTTTTCCTGGTCAATTATTACCCTCTTTAGGAGAAATTTAGTGTGTAGTTCAAGCGAGTTTATCTATAGGGTACAATTTGCCCGGGAAATTATTACCCTCTTTCGTGAGAAGTCATTTTTTCTGGTCAATTATAACCCTCATTTAGGAAAAATTTACTGTGTAGTTCAAGCGAGTTTAGCTATAGGGTACAATTTGCCCGGGATATTATTTCCCTTTTTCCTGAGAGGTCATTCTTTCCTGATCAATTATTACACTCTTTAGGAGAAATTTACTGTGTAGTTCAAGCGAGTATAGCTATAAGGTACAATTTGCCCGGGATGTTATTACCCTCTTTCGTGAGAAGTCATTTTTTCCTACTCAATTATTACCGCTCTTAGGAGAAATGTATAGTGTAGCTCTATAGAGTTTAGCAAGAGGGAATATTTGCCCGGGATATTATTATTCTTTTAACTGTGAAGTCATTTTTTCCTGGTCAATTATTACCCTCTTTAGTAGAAATTTACTGTGTAGTTCAAGCGAGTTTAGCTATAGGGTACAATTTGCCTGGGAAATTATTACCCTCCTTCGTGAGAAGTCATTTTTTACTGGTCAATTATTACCCATTTTAGGAGAAAGTTAAATGTTATTCTAGCGAGTTTAGGTATATTGTACAATTTGCTAGGGATATTATTACCCTCTTTCGTGAGAAGTCATTTTTTCCTGGTTAATTATTACCCTTTTTAGGAGAAATTTACTATGTAGTTCAAGTGAGTTTATCTCCAGGGTACACTTTGCCCGATGTAACGGGCAATCTTTACCCTAGCAAATTATTACCCTAGAGGGTAAAATTTGCCCGGGAAAATTTAACGTCAACAATAAGATACAAATATAATTGTGAAAATGTTACCCAACATGTCAATCAAATATATTGTTGAAACGTGTGTAAAAATTGAGGAGGAAAAAATGACTTCACAGGAAAAAAAGTAATAATATCCGGTGCAAGTAGTACCCTCTTGCTAAACTCTATAGAATTACACTATACATTTCTCCTAAGAAGGGTAATAATTGACCAGGAAAAAATCTCTTCTCACGAAAGAGGGTAATAATTTCCCGGGCAAATTGTACCCTATAGCTCAAACTCGCTTGAACTACACATTAAGTTTCTCCTAAAGAGGGTAACAATTGACCGGGAAAAAATGACTTCTCACGAAAGAGGGTAACAATTTCCCGGGCGAATTGTACACTATAGCTAAACTCACTTGAACTACAGTAAATTTCTCCTAAAGAAAGTAATAATGGACCAGGAGAAAGTGTCTTCTCACGAAAGAGGGTAATAATTTATCGGCAAATTGTACCCTATAGCTAAACTCGCTTGAACTACACAGAAAATTTCTCCTAAAGAGGGTAATAATTGACCAGGGAAAAATGACTTCTCACTAAAGAGGGTAATAATTTCCCGGGCCAATTGTTCCCTATAGCTAAACTCGCTTGAACTACACAGTAAATTTCCCCTAAGGAGGGTAATAATTGACCAGGAAAAAATGACTTCACAGGAAAAAGGGTAATAATATCCCGGGGAAACAGTACACTCTATCTAAACTCTATAGAATTACACTATACATTTCTCTTAAGAAGGGTAATAATTTACCAGGAAAAAGTGACTTCTCACGAAAGAGGGTAATAATATCCCGGGCAAATTGTATCCTATAGCTAAACTCGCTTGAACTACACAGTAAACTTTTCCTACAGAGGGTAATAATTAACCAGGAAAAAGACTTAACACGAAACATGGTAATAATTTCCCGGGCAAATTGTACCTTATAACTAAACTCGCTTGAACTACACAGTAAAATTCTCCCTAAGAGAGTAATAATTGACCAGGAAAAAATGACTTCTCACGAAATTAGGTAATAATATCCCGGGCAAATTGTTCCTCCTATCTAAACTCTGTTAAACTACATAGTATACTACATTTTTCCAAAGGTTGGTAATAATTGACCAAAAAATTGTTTTAGGAAGAAGGGGTTAGCCTTTTGGGCATATACTGGGACTGATGAGGATTTTTTTTCAATTTTTGATTTGGGCCTGGAAATGGTTCTTCCAGTCTTGTCGATGTTAATCTTATTATTTTAACTTCCGATAATTTGTTTTTTCCTTCAAATCATGGTTCAGCCATGTTCTCCTTCGTGCTATACCTACCTTCCTTTCTATCTTTCCTTCTATGTCAGTGTGAAAAAGGCCATTTCTTTGCAAGCTGTGTCCAATCCAGTTGGCATCTTTAAGAGGGATGGTGCCCAGATGTGTCTTCTTATATCCAATGGCTTTTGAAACTTGGTGATTTGTTGTCCTCTCGTCCTTTTTATCTGCTCAATCTTCCTCCAACCCCACATTTCGAAGCTCTTTAAATATTTCTTCTTTAACTTCCTTAATGTCCAAATCTCTGAGCCATACAGTCCAATGCTCCATATGTATAGCACTTGACCGACTTCTTTTTAAATCCAATCTTGAGCGTGCTAGTTAAAGAGTGATCTTTTCTCTTTGAATGCTTCTTTTTCTATGGCAATTCTTGACCTGATCTCTTTGGTGCAGTAAGTGTCTCTCGTTAAAATACTTCCCAGATGCTTGAAATTGTCTACCTCCTCAAGTTCTCCTTGTTCTATACTGATCCGTAAGCCGAGTTCCCACGGTTTTTTCTCATGGCTTTCGACTTTTCAATGTTAATATCCATTCCATACAATTTTCCAGTGTCAACTATTTTGTCAACCTACTCCTGTATTCCTCCTTCGGTGTTATCTATTATCACCGTATCATCTGCATACCTGATCTTGTGAATGATCTGCCCTCCAATCTTGAAATCTCCAATTTTCATTAATGCTTCTTTCATTAAACTCTCTGTAAATATTGAATAATTGGGGTGACAACCTACATCCTTGTGTGACCCCTCTTTCAATCTTCACACTGTTTGTTTCATTCAAGCGCAGCTTCATTCGTTGTCGTGTGTACAGGTTTTGAATGAGTCGTCGATTTCTCCAGTTGACTGCGCTTTCTTTAAGTATATTCAGAAGCTTTCAGGCAGTCGAAGAATCACAAACAAACTTCTTTCTTTACATCAAGCATTCTTTGGGGTAACAATACCCCTGATAAATTGTACTGCCTAGCTTAATTTCATTAAGCTCTTTATATTAGTTCTATATATGTGTGTGTAAATTTTGACTATTAGAAAATGGCTTCACAAAATAAGTTGTAATAATATTCGTTGAAAATTTTATAGCTTGGTAAATTTAATCAAACTGCGTATTAAATGACTCTAGAATTAGGTAGATTTTGACCAAAAAATGGCATTTCAGGAAATTGCATTAAAAATTTCACTAAAAGTTTAGTATATTTTTCGAAATGTGGGAAATATTGACAAAGGGAAATGACTTCACAATATAAGAGATTACTATACCTGGTGCAAATTGTACATCAAATAGATTCTAAGTAAGTAGTTTGTAAATTTTTGTGAAGGTGCGGTATATAACGGAAGATTATACTTAACATTAAAAAGTTTTACCTTTCCCATGAAAATTGTACTGTAGATCTTAATTTGATTATATATCTATATGGTACATTGTATTGAATTCGTATAGTTTTTTCATATAATTTCTTTGCACGAGGTGTGTTATAGCAATGCAAAAAGTATACCATCTCAACGTGCCATTGTAAGAAGTTATTGCATTTCTAAAAGTGTGTGTGAAAGTTGATTGTGTATTAATGTATGTTGTTGTCTGTACCACATAACTACGAGGGTCGGCTGATAAGTTTTCGGCCCGACCCAGAAGAACTTGAGCTGCAGGCATGAAAGTTTGTGGCTATTCAACATAGTCCCCTCGAAGGTCAAAACACTTGGCACTTCCATGCTGCAACTTTTCCAACCCCTCAAAAAAAAAATAAAAATGATTTCTCAAGTTCTGCAAAAAACTGTTCCACAGATGTTATCACACCTTCATCACTGTGAAATTTCTGTAATTTCACTGCTCTTTTGAGTTTCGGAAAGAGATAATAATCAGAAGGGGCAAGATCCGGGGAGTAAGGTGGGTGGTCTATGCACTGAAACCCTAGGTTTCTCAGAATATTCATTGTTCAGCTAGCCTTGTAGACGGAAGATTGTCCTGCAAAACCAAGACAACTCGTGTCAACTTTCAGGGGTGTTTTCTTTAATAGCGTCCTTTAACTTAGCCAGCAGACTGTAGTAATACTCTGCACTTATGATTTGGCCCTTTGAAAGTCAGTCTAGGAGCAAAACATCATCCTTACCCCAGAATATTGAGGCAAACACGTTTCCTGCGGAATTTTGAGCTTTGAATTTTTTCGGCAATGGAGATCCTGAGTGGCGCCACTCGAAAGACTGCTGTTCGGGTTTCGGATCAAAGTGATGAAACCACATTTCATCCTGGGTCACAAGCTGATTCCAAAAATCGACCTTGGATTTTCAAAATGCAGTAAAATGACATGCCTCAATTTGCACGGGATATTATTACCCCCTTTCGTCAGAAGTAATTTTTTCCTAGTCAATTATTACCCTCCTTAGGTGAAATTTAATGTTTAGTTCAAAAGAGTTTAGCTAAAGAGTATAATTTGCCCGAGATTTTATTACCCACTTTCGTGAGAAGTCATTTTTTCCTGGTCAATTATTACGCTACTTAGGAGAAATGTATAGTGTAATTCTATAGAGTTTAGAAAGAGGGTACTATTTGCCTGGGATAATATTACCCTTTTTCCTGTAAAGTTATTTTTTCCTGGTCAATTATTATCCTCTTTGGGAGAAATTTACTGTGTAGTTCAAGCGAGTTTAGCTATAGGCTACCATTTTCCCGGGATATTATTACCCTCTTTCGTAAGAAGTAATTTTTTCCTGGTCAATTATTACCCTCATTAGGAGAAATTTTCTGTGTAGTTCAGGTGAGTTTAGCTATAGGGAAAAAATTGCCTAAGATATTATTACCCTCTTTCGTGAGAAGTCATTCTTTCCTGCTTAATTATTAACCTCTTTAGTAGAAATATACTGTGAAGTTCAAGCGAGTTTAGCTATAAGGTACAATTTGCCCTGGGAATTATTACCCTGTTTCTTAAGAAGTATTTTTTTCCTGGTGAATTATTACCCTCTTTTGGCGAAATTTACTGTGTAGTTCAAGCGAGTTTAGCTATAGAGTACAATTTCCCCGGGAAATTATTGCCTCCTTTCATGAGAAAACATTTTTTCTTAGTCAATTATTAACGTTCTTAGGAGAAATGTATAGTGTAATTTTATAAAGTTTAGAAAGAGGGACAATTTGCCCGTTATATTATTATCCTTTTAACTGTGAAGTCATTTTTTCCTTGTCAATTATTACCCTCTTTAGGAGAAATTTACTGTGTAGTTCAAGCGAGTATAGCTATAGGGTACAATTTGCCCGGTATATTATTACCCTCTTTCGTGAGAAGTCTTTCTTTCCTGATCAATTATTACCCTCTTTAGGAGAAATATATTGTGTAGTTCAAGCGGGTTTAGCTATAGGGCACAATTTGCCAGGGAAATTATTACCCTCTTTCGTGAAATGTCATTTTTTCCTGGTCAATTATTACCCTCTTTAGGAGAAATTTACTGTGTAGTTCAAGCGAGTTTAGCTATAAGGTACAATTTGCCCGGGGATATTATTACCCTTTTTCGTTACAAGTCATTTTTTCCTGGTCAATTATTATCCTCTTTAGGAGAAAATTACTGGGTAGTTCAAGGGAGTTTAGATATAGGGTACAATTAGCCCGGGATATTATTACGCTGTTTCGTGTGAAGTCATTTTTTCCTGGTCAATTAATACCCTCTTTGGGAAAAAATTACTTTGTAGTTCAAGCGAGTTTAGCTATAGGGTACAATTTGCGCGGGATATTATTACCCTCTTTCGTGAGAAGTCATTTTTCCTGATCAATTATTACCTTTTTTAGAAGAATTGCATAGTGTAATTCTATAGAGTTTAGAAAGAGGGACTATTTGCCCGTCATACTATTATCCTTTTAACTTTGAAGGTCAGTTTTTCCTACTCAATTATTACACTTTTAGGAGAAATTTACTGTGTAGTTCAAGCGAGTTTAGCTATAGGGTACAATTTGCCCGGGATATTATTACCCCCTTTCGTAAGACGTTATTATTTGCTAGTCAATTATTACCCTCTTTAGGATAAATTTAATGTGTAGTTCAAGCGAGTTTAGCTAAAGGGTACAAATTGCCCGGGATATTATTACCCTCTTTCCTGAGAAGTCATTTTTTCTGGCCAATTATTACCCTCTTTAGGAAAAATTTACTGTGTAGTTCAAGCGAGTTTAGCTATAGGGTGCATTTGCCCGGGATATTATTACATTCTTTCCTGAAAAGTCATTTTTTCTTGGTCAATTATTACCCTCTTTAGGAGAAATTTAGTGTGTAGTTCAAGCGAGTTTAGGTGTAGGGTACAATTTGCCCGGGATATTATTACCCTCTTTCGTGAGAAGTCATTTTTTCTTGGTCAATTATTACCCTTTTTGGGAGAAATGTATAGTGTAATACTATAGAGTTTAGAAAGAGGGTACTATTTCCCCGGGATATTATTAACCTTCTTCCTTTGAAGCCATGTCTTCCTGGTCAACTAATACTCTCTTAAGAGAAATTTACCGTGTAGTTCCAGCGAGTTTAGCTCTAGGGTAAAATTTGCCCGGGAAATTATTACCCTCTTTCGTGAGAAGTCATTTTTTCCTGCTCAATTATTACCCTCTTTGGGAAAAAATTACTGTGTAGTTCAAGCGAGTTTAGCTATAGGGTACAATTTGCCCGGGATATTTTTACCCTCTTTCGTGAGAAGTCATTTTTCCTGATCAATTATTACCCTTTTTAGGAGAATTGTATAGTGTAATTCTATAGAGTTTAGAAAGAGGGTACTATTTCCCCGGGATATTATTAACCTTTTTCCTGTGAAGTCATTTATTCCTGGTCAACTATTACCCTCTTTAGGAGAAATTTCCTGTGTAGTTCAAGCGAGTTTAGCTAAAGTGTACAAATTGCCCGGGATATTATTACCCTCTTTCCTGAGAAGTCATTTTTTTCTGGCCAATTGTTACCCTCTTTAGGGAAAATTTACTGTGTAGTTCAAGCGAGTTTAGCTATAGGGTGCATTTGCCCGGGATATTATTACTTTCTTTCCCGAAAAGTCATTTTTTCTTGGTCAATTATTATCCTCTTTAGGAGAAATTTAGTGTGCAGTTCAAGCGAGTTTAGCTAAAGGGTACAAATTGCCCGGGATATTATTACCCTCATTCGTGAGAAGTCATTTTTTCCTGCTCAATTATTACCCTCTTTGGGAAAAAATTACTGTGTAGTTCAAGCGAGTTTAGCTATAGGGTACAATTTGCCCGGGATATTTTTACCCTCTTTCGTGAGAAGTCATTTTTCCTGATCAATTATTACCCTTTTTAGGAGAATTGTATAGTGTAATTCTATAGAGTTTAGAAAGAGGGACTATTTGCCCGTCATACTATTATCCTTTTACCTTTGAAGGTCAGTTTTTTCTAGTCAATTATTACACTTTTAGGAGAAATTTACTGTGTAGTTCAAGCGAGTTTAGCTATAGGGTACAATTTGCCCGGGATATTTTACCCCCTTTCGTAAGACGTTATTATTTGCTAGTCAATTATTACCCTCTTTAGGATAAATTTATTGTGTAGTTCAAGCGAGTTTAGCTAAAGGGTACAAATTGCCCGTGATATTATTACCCTCTTTCCTTAGAAGTCATTTTTTCTGGCCAAATATTACCCTCTTTAGGAAAAATTTACTGTGTAGTTCAAGCGAGTTTAGCTATAGGGTGCATTTGCCCGGGATATTATTACATTCTTTTCTGAAAAGTTATTTTTTCTTGGTCAATTATTACCCTCTTTAGGAGAAATTTATTGTGTAGTTCAAGCGAGTTTAGGTATAGGGTACAATTTGCCCGTGATATTATTACCCTCTTTCGTGAGAAGTCATTTTTTCTTGGTGAATTATTACCCTTCTTAGGAGAAATGTATAGTGTAATACTATAGAGTTTAGAAAGAGGGTACTTTTTCCCCGGGATATTATTAACCTTCATCCTTTGAAGCCATGTCTTCCTGGTCAACTATTACTCTCTTAAGAGAAATTTACCGTGTAGTTCCAGCGAGTTTAGCTCTAGGGTAAAATTTGCCCGGGAAATTATTACCCTTTTTCGTGAGAAGTCATTTTTTCCTGCTCAATTATTACCCTCTTTGCGAAAAAATTACTGTGTAGTTCAAGCGAGTTTAGCTATACGGTACAATTTGCCCGGGATATTTTTACCCCCTTTCGTGAGAAGTCATTTTTCCTGATCAATTATTACCCTTTTTAGGAGAATTGTATAGTGTAATTCTATAGAGTTTAGAAAGAGGGTACTATTTCCCCGGGATATTATTAACCTTTTTCCTGTGAAGTCATTTATTCCTGGTCAACTATTACCCTCTTTAGGAGAAATTTCCTGTGTAGTTCAAGCGAGTTTAGCTAAAGGGTACAAATTGCCCGGGATATTATTACCCTCTTTCCTGAGAAGTCATTTTTTTCTGGCCAATTATTACCCTCTTTAGGGAAAATTTACTGTGTAGTTCAAGCGAGTTTAGCTATAGGGTGCATTTGCCCGGGATATTATTACTATCTTTCCTGAAAAGTCATTTTTTCTTGGTCAATTATTACTTTCTTTAGGAGAAATTTAGTGTGTAGTTCAAGCGAGTTTAGCTAAAGGGTACAAATTGCCCGGGATATTATTACCCTCTTTCCTTAGAAGTCATTTTTTTCTGGCCAATTATTACCCTCTTTAGGAAAAATTTACTGTCTAGTTCAAGCGAGTTTAGCTATAGGGTGCAATTTGCCCGGGATATTATTACTTTCTTTCCTGAAAAGTCATTTTTCCTGGTCAATTATTACCCTCTTTAGGAGAAATTTAGTGTGTAGTTCAAGCGAGTTTAGGTATAGGGTACAATTTGCCCTGGATATTATTACCCTCCTTCGTGAGAAGTCTTTTTTTTCAGGCCAATTATTACCCACTTTAGGAAAAATTAACTGTGCAGTTCAAGCGAGTTTAGGTATAGGGTACAATTTGCCCGGGATATTATTAAACTCTTTCGTGAGAAGTCATTTTTTCTTGGTCAATTATTACCCTTCTTAGGAGAAATGTATAGTGTAATACTATAGAGTTTAGAAAGAGGGTACTATTTCCCCGGGATATTATTAACCTTCTTCCTTTGAAGCCATTTCTTCCTGGTCAACTATTACTCTCTTTAGGAGAAATTTACTGTGTAGTTCCAGCGAGTTTAGCTATAGGGTAAAATTTGCCCGGGAAATTGTTACCCTCTTTCGTGAGAATTTATTTTTTCGTGTTCAATTATTATCCTCTTTAGGAAAAAATTCCTGTGTAGTTCAAGCGAGTTTAGCAATAGGGTATCATTTGCCCGGGAAATTATTACCCTCTTTCGTGAGAAGTCATTTTTTCCTAATCAAATATTACCGCTCTTAGGGGAAATGAATAGTGTAATTCTATAAAGTTTAGCAAGAAGGACTATTTGCCCGTCATATTATTATCCTCTTAGCTGTGAGGTCAGTTTTTCCTAGTCAATTATTACACATTTAGGAAAAATTTACTGTGTAGTTCATGCGAGTTTAGCTATAGGGTGCAATTTGCCCGGGATATTATTGCTTTCTTTCCTGAAAAGTCATTTTCTCCTGGACAATTATTACCCTCTTTAGGAGAAATTTAGTGTGTAGTTCAAGCGAGTTTAGGTATAGGGTACAATTTGCCCGGGATATTATTACCCTCCTCCGTGAGAAGTCTTTTTTTTCTGGCCAATTATTACCCACTTTAGGAAAAATTTCCTGAGTAGTTCAAGCGGGTTAAGCTATACGGTACATTTTCCCCGGGATATTATTACTTTGCTTTCCTGAAAAGTCATTTTCTCCTGGTCAATTATTACCCTCTTTAGGAGAAATTTACTGTGTAGTTCATGCGAGTTTAGCTATAGGGTAAAATTTGCCCGGGATATTATTACCCTCTTTCCTGAGATGTCATTTTTAACTGGTCAATTATTACCTTCTTTAATAGAAATTTACTGTGTAGTTCAAGAGAGTTTAACTATAGGGTACAATTTGCCCGGGACATTATTACCCTCTTTCGTGAGAAGTCATTTTTTCCTGGTCCATTATTACTCTCTTTAGGAGAAATTTACTGTGTAGTTAAAGTGAGTTATGCTATAGTGTAAAGTTTGCCCCGGAAATGGTTACCCTCGTTCGTGAGAAGTCATTTTTTCCTGGTGAATTATCACCCTCTTTAGGAGATATTTACTGTATAGTTCAAGCGAGTTTAGCTATAGGGAACAATTTGCTAGGGAAATTTTTACCCTCTTTACTGAGAAGTAATTTTTTCCTGGTAAATTATTAGTTTCTTTAGGAGAAATTTTCTGTGTAGTTCAAGCGAGTTTATCTATAGGGTACAATTTGCCCGGGATATTATTACCCTCTTTCGTGAGAATTACTTTTTTCTGTTTTATTATTATCCTCTATTGGAGAAATTTAGTGTATAGTTCAAGCGAGTTTAGATATAGGGTACAGTTTGACGGGGATATTATTACCCTCTTTCGTGAGAAGCCATTTCTTCCTGGTCAATTATTATCCTTCTTAGGAGAAATGCATAGTGTAATTCTATAGAGTTTAGCAAGAGGGTACTATTTGCCCGGGATATTATTATCCTTTTAACCGTGAAGTCATTTTTTCCTGGTCAGTTATGACCTTTTTTAGGAAAATATTACTGTGTGATTCAAGCGAGTTTAGCTCTAGGGTACAATTGCCCGGCAAATTATTACCTTTTTTGTGTGAAGTCATTTTTTCCTGGTCAATTATTACCCTCTTTAGGAAAAAATGCTGTGTAGTTCAATCGAGTTTTGCTATAGGGTACAATTTGGCCGGGATTTTATTACCCTCTTTCGTGAGAATTCATTTCTTCCTGGTCAATTATTACCCTTCTTAGGAGAAATGTATAGTGTAATTCTATAGAGTTTAGAAAGAGGGTAATTATTACCCGAGATATTATTACCCTTTTTCCTTTGAAGTCATTTTTTCCTGGTCAATTATTACGCTCTTTAGGAGAAATTTACTGTGTAGTTTAAGCGAGTTTAGCTATAGGGTACAATTTGCCCGGGATATTATTACCCTCTTTCTTGAGAAGTGATTTTTTCCTGGTGAATTATTGCCTTCTTTAGGAGATATTTACTGTGTAGTTCAAGCGAGTTTAGCAATAGGGTACAATTTGCCCGGGATATTATTACCCTTTTTCGTAAGAAGTCATTTTTTCCTAGTCAATTATTACCCTCTTTAGGAGATATTTACTGTGTAGTTCATGCGAGTTTAGCTGTAGGGTACAATTTGCTCGGGATATTATTACCCTCTTTCGTGAGAAGTCATTTTTTCCTGGTCAATTATTACCCTTCTTAGGAGAAACATACAGTGTAATTCTATTGAGTTTAAAAAGAGGGTACTGTTTGTCCGGGATATTATTACCCTCTTTCGTGAGAAGTCATTTTTTCCTGGTCAATTATTACCCTCTTTAGGAGAAATTTACAGTGTAGTTGTAGCGAGTTTAGCTATATGGTACAATTTACCCGGGATATTATTACCGTCTTTCGTGAGAAGTCATTTTTTCCTGGTCAATTATTACCCTCTTTAGGAAAAATTTACTATATAGTTCAAGTTAGTTTAGCTATAGGATACAATTTGCCCGGGATATTATTACCCTCTTTTGTGAGAAGTCATTTTTTTTGGTCAATTATTACCCTCTTTAGGAGAAATTTAGTGTGTAGTTCAAGCGAGTCTAGCTATAGGGTACAATTTTCCCGGGATATTACTACCCTCTTTCCTGAGAAGTCATTTTTAACTGGTCAATTATTACCCTCTTTAGTAGAAATTTACTGTGTAGTTCAAGAGAGTTTAAATATAGAGTACAATTTGCCGGGGAAATTATTACCGTCTTTCGTGAGAAGTCATTTTTTCCTGGTCCATTATTACCCTATTTAGGAGAAATTTACTGTGTAGTTCAAGTGAGTTAAGCTATAGTGTAAAATTTGCCCCGGAAATGGTTACCCTCGTTCGTGAGAAGTCATTTTTTCCTGGTGAATTATCACCCTCTTTAGGAGATATTTACTGTATACTCCAAGCGAGTTTATCTATAGGGTACAAATTGCCCGGGATATTATTACCCTCTATCCTGAGAAGTCATTTTTTTCTGGCCAATTATTACCGTCTTTAGGAAAAATTTACTGTGTAGTTCAAGCGAGTTTAGCTATAGGGTGCAATTTGCCCGGGATATTATTACTTTCTTTCCTGAAAAGTCATTTTTTCCTGGTCAATTATTACCCTCTTTAGGAGAAATTTAGTGTGTAGTTCAAGCGAGTTTAGGTATAGGGTACAATTTGCCCTGGATATTATTACCCTCCTTCGTGAGAAGTCTTTTTTTTCTGGCCAATTATTACCCACTTTAGGAAAAATTAACTCTGCAGTTCAAGCGAGTTTAGGTATAGGGTACAATTTGCCCGGGATATTATTAAACTCTTTCGTGAGAAGTCATTTTTTCTTGGTCAATTATTACCCTTCTTAGGAGAAATGTATAGTGTAATACTATAGAGTTTAGAAAGAGGGTACTATTTCCCCGGGATATTATTAACCTTCTTCCTTTGAAGCCATTTCTTCCTGGTCAACTATTACTCTCTTTAGGAGAAATTTACTGTGTAGTTCCAGCGAGTTTAGCTATAGGGTAAAATTTGCCCGGGAAATTGTTACCCTCTTTCGTGAGAATTTATTTTTTCGTGTTCAATTATTATCCTCTTTAGGAAAAAATTCCTGTGTAGTTCAAGCGAGTTTAGCAATAGGGTATCATTTGCCCGGGAAATTATTACCCTCTTTCGTGAGAAGTCATTTTTTCCTAATCAAATATTACCGCTCTTAGGGGAAATGAATAGTGTAATTCTATAAAGTTTAGCAAGAAGGACTATTTGCCCGTCATATTATTATCCTCTTAGCTGTGAGGTCAGTTTTTCCTAGTCAATTATTACACATTTAGGAAAAATTTACTGTGTAGTTCAAGCGAGTTTAGCTATAGGGTGCAATTTGCCCGGGATATTATTACTTTCTTTCCTGAAAAGTCATTTTCTCCTGGTCAATTATTACCCTCTTTAGGAGAAATTTAGTGTGTAGATCAAGCGAGTTTAGGTATAGGGTACAATTTGCCCGGGATATTATTACCCTCCTTCGTGAGAAGTCTTTTTTTTTCTGGCCAATTATTACCCACTTTAGGAAAAATTTCCTGAGTAGTTCAAGCGGGTTTAGCTATACGGTACATTTTGCCCGGGATATTATTACCCTCTTTCGTGAGAAGTCATTTTTTCCTGGTCAATTATTACCCTCTTTAGGAGAAATTTACTGTGTAGTTCAAGAGAGTTTAACTATAGGGTACAATTTGCCCGGGACATTATTACCCTCTTTCGTGAGAAGTCATTTTTTCCTGGTGAATTATCACCCTCTTTAGGAGATATTTACTGTATAGTTCAAGCGAGTTTAGCTATAGGGAACAATTTGCTAGGGAAATTTTTACCCTCTTTACTGAGAAGTCATTTTTTCCTGGTAAATTATTAGCCTCTTTAGGAGAAATTTTCTGTGTAGTTCAAGCGAGTTTATCTATAGGGTACAATTTGCCCGGATATTATTACCCTCTTTCGTGAGAATTACTTTTTTCTGTTTTATTATTATCCTCTATTGGAGAAATTTAGTGTATAGTTCAAGCGAGTTTAGATATAGGGTACAGTTTGACGGGGATATTATTACCCTCTTTCGTGAGAAGCCATTTCTTCCTGGTCAATTATTATCCTTCTTAGGAGAAATGCATAGTGTAATTCTATAGAGTTTAGCAAGAGGGTACTATTTGCCCGGGATATTATTATCCTTTTAACCGTGATGTCATTTTTTCCTGGTCAATTATGACCTTTTTTAGGAAAATATTACTGTGTGATTCAAGCGAGTTTAGCTCTAGGGTACAATTGCCCGGCAAATTATTACCTTTTTTGTGTGAAGTCATTTTTTCCTGGTCAATTATTACCCTCTTTAGGAAAAAAATGCTGTGTAGTTCAATCGAGTTTTGCTATAGGGTACAATTTGGCCGGGATTTTATTACCCTCTTTCGTGAGAAGTCATTTCTTCCTGGTCAATTATTACCCTTCTTTGGAGAAATGTATAGTGTAATTCTATAGAGTTTAGAAAGAGGGTATTAAATCCCCGAGATATTATTACCCTTTTTCCTTTGAAGTCATTTCTTCCTGGTCAATTATTACGCTCTCTAGGAGAAATTTACTGTGTAGTTTAAGCGAGTTTAGCTATAGGGTACAATTTGCCCGGGATATTATTACCCTCTTTCTTGAGAAGTGATTTTTTCCTGGTGAATTATTGCCTTCTTTAGGAGATATTTACTGTGTAGTTCAAGCGAGTTTAGCAATAGGGTACAATTTGCCCGGGATATTATTACCCTTTTTCGTAAGAAGTCATTTTTTCCTAGTCAATTATTACCCTCTTTAGGAGATATTTACTGTGTAGTTTAAGCGAGTTTAGCTATAGGGTACAATTTGCCCGGGATATTATTACCCTCTTTACTGAGAAGTCATTTTTTCCTGGTCAATTATTACCCATTTTAGGAGAAATTTAATGTGTAGTTCAAGCGAGATTATCTATAGGGTACAATTTGCTAGGGATATTATTACCCTCTTTCGTGAGAAGTCGTTTTTTCCTGGTTAATTATTACCCTTCTTAGGAGAAATTTACTATGTAGTTCAAGTGAATTCATCTATAGGGTACAGTTTGCCCGATATAACGGGCAATTTTTACCGTAGCAAATTATTATGCTAGAGGGTAAAATTTGCCCGGGAAAATTTGACGTCAACAATAAGGTACAAATATAATTGTGAAAATATTACCCAACATGTATATCAAACATATTGTTGTAAGGTGTGTAAAAACGGAGCAGGAAAAAAGTAATAATGACCCGGGCAAGTAGTACCCTTTTGCTAAACTCTATAGAATTACACTATAAATTTCTCCTATGAAGGGTAAAAATTGACCAGGAAAAAATGAATTCTCACGAAAGAGGGTAACAATTTCCCGGGCAAAATGTACCCTATAGCTAAACCCGCTTGAACTACACAGTAAATTTCTCCTAAAGAAGGTAATAATTGACCAGGGAAAAATAACTTCTTACGAAAGAGGGTAATAATATCCCGGGCAAATTGTACCCCATAGCTAAACTCGCTTGAACTACACAGTATATTTCTCCTAGAGAGGGTAATAATGGACCAGGAAGAAATGGCTTCACAGGAAAAAGGTAATAATATCCCGGGGAAACAGTACCCTGTTTCTAAACTATAGAATTACACTTTACATTTCTCCTAAGAAAGGTAATAGTTGACCAGGAGAAAGTGACTTCTCACGAAAGAGGGTAATAATATCCCGGGCAAATTGTACCCTATAGTTAAACTCGCTTTAACTACACAGTAAATTTTTCCTAAAGAGGGTAATAATTGACCAGCAAAAAATGAATTCTCACGAAATTGGGTAATAATATCCCGGGCAAATTGTTCCTCCTATCTAAACTCTGTTCAACTACATAGTATACTACATTTTTCCAAAGGTTGGTAATAATTGACCAAAAAAATGACTTAGGAAGAAAGGGTTAATAATATATATTTTTAGTCTGCCTTTTGGGCGTATACTGGGACAGATGAGGATTTGTTTTCAATTTTTGATTTGGGCCTGGAAATGGTTCTTCCAGTTTTGTCGATGTTAATCTTATTATTTTAACTTCCGATAATTTGTTTTTTCCTTCAAATCATGGTTCAGCCATGTCCTCCTTCTTGCTATAGCTCACTTACTTTCTATCTTTCCTTCTATGTCAGTGTGAAGAAGGCCATTTCTTTGCAAGGTGTGTCCAATCCAGTTGGCATTTTTAGGAAGGATGCTGCCCAGATATGTCTTCTTATATCCTATGGCTTTTGAAACTTGGTCATTTGTTGTCCTCTTGTCCATTTTATCTGCTCAATATTCCTCCAACCCCACATTTCGAAGCTCTTTAAATATTTCTTCTTTAACTTCCTTAATGTCCAAATCTCTGAGCCATACAGTCCAATGCTCCATATGTATAGCACTTGACCGACTTCTTTTTAAATCCAATCTTGAGCGTGCAAGTTAAAGAGTGATCTCATCTTGTTGAATGCTTCTTTTTCTAAGGCAATTCTTGACCTGAGCTCTTTGGTGCAGTAAGTGTCTCTCGTCAAAATACTTCCCAGATGCTTGAAATTGTCTACCTCCTCAAGTTCTCCTTGTTCTACACTGATCCGTAAGCCGTGTTCCCACGGTTTTTTCTCATGGCTTTCGACTTTTCAGTGTTAATATCCATTCCATACAATTTTCCAGTGTCAATTATTTTGTCAATCTACTCCTGTATTCCTCCTTCGGTGTTAGCTATTATCACCGTATCATCTGCATACCTGATCTCGTGAATGATCTGCCATCCAATCTTGACCCAATTTCTCCAGTTGACTGCGCTTTCTTTAAGTATTTTCAGAAGCTTTCAGGCAGTCGAAGAATCACAAACAAACTTCTTTCTTTACATCAAGCATTCTTTAGGGTAACAATACCCCTGATAAATTGTACTGCCTAGCTTAATTTCATTAAGCTGTTTATATTAGTTCTATATATATATATATATGTTTGTGTGTAATTTTTGACTATTAGAAAATGGCTTCACAAAATAAGTTGTAATAATATTCCTTGAAAATTTTACACCTTGGTAAATTTAATCAAACTGTGTAGTAAATGACTCTAGAATTCGGTAGATTTTGATCAAGAAATGGCATCTCAGGAAATTGCAGTAAAAATTTAACTAAATTTTAGTATATTTTTCGAAATGTGGGTAAAAATTGACAAAGGGAAATGACTTCACAATATAAGAGGTTACTATACCTGGTGCAAATTGTACATCAAATAGATTCTAAGTAAGTAGTTTGTAAATTTTTGTGAAGGTGCGCTATATAACGGAAGATTATACTTAACATTAAAAAGTTTTACCTTTCCCATGAAAATTGTACTGTAGATCTTAATTTGATTATATATCTATATGGTACATTGTATTGAATTCGTATAGTTTTTTCATATAATTTCTTTGCACGAGGTGTGTTATAGCAATGAAAAAGTATACCATCTCAACGTGCCATTGTAAGAAGTTATTGCATTTCTAAAAATGTGTGTGAAAGTTGATTGTGTATTAATGTATGTTGTTGTCTGTACCACATAACTACGAGGGTCGGCTGATAAGTTTTCGGCCCGACCCAGAAGAACTTGAGCTGCAGGCATGAAAGTTTGTGGCTATTCAACATAGTCCCCTCGAAGGTCAAAACACTTGGCACTTCCATGCTGCAACTTTTCCAACCCCTCAAAAAAAAAAAAAAAAAATAAAAATGTTTTCTCAAGTTCTGCAAAAAACTGTTCCACAGATGTTATCACACCTTCATCACTGTGAAATTTCTGTCCTTTCACTGCTCTTTTGTGTTTCGGAAAGAGATAATAATCAGAAGGGGCAAGATATGGGGAGTGAGGTGGGTGGTCTATGCACTGAAACCCTAGGTCCCTAAGATAATCCATTGTTCAGCTAGCCTTGTGGACGGAAGATTGTCCTGCAAAAGCAAGACACCTCGTGTCAACTTTCAGGGGTGTTTTCTTTAATAGCGTCCTTTCCTTAGCCAGCAGACTGTAGTAATACTCTGAATTTATGATTTGGCCTTTTGAAAGTCAGTCTGGGAGCAAAACATCATCCTTACCCCAGAATATTGAGGCAAACACGTTTCCTACGGAATTTTGTGCTTTGAATTTTTTCGGCAATGGAGATCCTGAGTGGCGCCACTCGAATGACTGCTGTTCGGCTTTCGGATCAAAGTGATGAAACCACATTTCATCCTGGGTCACAAGCTGATTCAAAAAATCGACCTTGGATTTTCAAAATGCTGTAAAACGACATGCCTCAATTAGCACGGGATATTATTACCCCCTTTCGTCAGAAGTAATTTTTTCCTAGTCAATAATTACCCTCCTTACGTGAAATTTAATGTTTAGTTCAAATGAGTTTAGCTAAAGAGTATAATTTGCCGGAGATTTTATTACCCTCTTTCGTGAGAAGTTATTTTTTCCTGGTCAATTTTTACCATCTTTAGGAGAAATTTACACTGCAGTTCAAGCGAGTTTAGCTATAAGGTACTATTTCCCGGGATATTATTACCTTTTTTCGTGAGAAGCCATTTTTTCCTGGTCAATTATTACCCTCTTTAGGAGAAATTTACTGTGTGGCTCAAGTGAGTTTAGCTATAGGATACAATTTGCCCGGGAAATTGTTACCCTCTTTCGTGAGAATTTATTTTTTCCTGTTCAATTATTATCCTCTTTAGGAAAAAATTACTGTGTAGTTCAAGCGAGTTTAGCTATAGGGTACAATTTGCCCGGGATATTATTACCCTCTTTCGTGAGAAGTCATTCATTTCTGATCAATTATTACCCTCTTTAGGAGAAATTTACTATGTAGTTCAAGCGAGTTTAGCTATAGGGTACAATTTGCCGAGAAATTATTACCGTCTTTCGTGAGAAGTCATTTTTTTCTGGTCAATTATAACCCTCTTTAGGAAAAATTTACTGTGTAGTTCAAGCGAGTTTAGCTATAGGGTACAATTTGCCCGGGATATTATTTCCCTCTTTCCTGAGAAGTCATTTTTTCCTGGTCAATTATTACCATCTTTACGAGAAATGTGTAGTTCAAGCGAGTTTAGCTATAGGGTACAATTTGCTAGGGATAATATTACTCTCTTTCGTGAGAAGTCATTTTTTCCTGGTTAATTATTACCCTTCTTAGGAGAAATGTATAGAGTAATTCTATAGAGTTTAGAAAGAGGGTACTATTTGCCCGGTATATTATTACCCTTTTTTCTGTGAAGTCATTTTTTCTTGGTCAATTATTACCCTCTTTAGGAGAAATTTACTATGTAGTTCAAGTGAATTTATCTATAGGGTACACATTGCCCGATGTAACGGGCAATTTTTTCCCTTGCTAATTATTACCCTAGAGGGTAAAATTTGACCGGGAAAACTTGACGTCAACAATAAGGTACAAATATAATTGTGAAAATATTACCCAACATGTCAATCAAATATATTGTTGAAAGGTGTGTAAAAATTGACCAAGAAAAAATGACTTCACAGGAAAAAAAGTAATAATATCCCGGGGAAATAGTACCCTCTTCCTAAACTCTATAGAATTACACTATACATTTTTCCTAAGAAGGGTAATAATTGACCAGGAAAAAATCGCTTCTCACGAAAGAGGGTAATAATTTCCCGGGCGAATTGTACACCATAGCTAAACTCGCTGGAACTACACAGTAAATTTCTCCTAAAGTGGGTAATAATTAACCAGGAAAAAATGACCTCTCACGAAAGAGGGTAATAATATCCCGGGCAAATTGTACCCTATAGCTAAACTAGCTTGTACTACACAGTATATTTCTCCTAGAAAGGGTAATAATGGACCAGGAAGAAATGACTTCACAGAAAAACGGTAATAATATCCCGGGGAAACAGTACACTCTTTCTAAATTCTATAGAATTACGCTATACATTTCACCTAAGAAGGGTAATAATTTACCAGGAAAAAGTGACTTCTCACGAAAGAGTGTAATATTATCCCGGGCAAATTGTACCCTATAGCAAAACTCGCTTGAACTACACAGTAAATTTTTCCTACAGAGGGTAATAATTGACCAGGAAAAAATGACTTATCACGAAACATGGTAATAATTTCCCGGGCAAATTGTACCCTATAGCTAAACTCGCTTGAACTACACAGTAAATTTCTCCTAAAGAGGGTTATAATTGACCAGGAAAAAATGACTTCTCACGAAATTGGGTAATAATATCCCGGGCAAATTAATCTAAACTCTGTTCAACTACATAGTATACTACATTTTTCCAAAGGTTGGTAATAATTGACCAAAAAAATGTTTTAGGGAGAAGGGGTTAATAATATATTTTTTTATTCTGCCTTTTGGGCATATACTGGGACTGATGAGGATTTTTTTTCAATTTCTGATTTGTGCCTGGAAATGGTTCTTCCAGTCTTGTCGATGTTAATCTTATTATTTTAACTTCCGATATTTTGTTTTTTCCTTTAAATCATGGTTCAGCCATGTCCTCCTTCTTGCTATACCTCACTTCCTTTCTATCCTTCCTTCTATGTCAGTGTGAAGAAGGCAATTTCTTTGCAAGGTGTGTCCAATCCAGTTGACATCTTTAAGAAGGATGGTGCCCAGATATGTCTTCTTATATCCTATGGCTTTTGAAACTTGGTCATTTGTTGTCCTCTCGTCCATTTTATCTGCTCAATATTCCTCCAACCCCACATTTCGAAGCTCTTTAAATATTTCTTCTTTAACTTCCTTAATGTCCAAATCTCTGAGCCATACAGTCCAATGCTCCATATGTATAGCACTTGACCGACTTCTTTTTAAATCCAAACTTGAGCGAGCTAGTTAAAGAGTGATCTTTTCTTGTTGAATGCTTCTTTTTCTATTACAATTCTTGACCTGATCTCTTTGGTGCAGTAAGTGTCTCTCGTCAAAATACTTCCCAGATGCTTGAAATTGTCTACCTCCTCAAGTTCTCCTTGTTCTACACTGATCCGTAAGCCGTGTTCCCACGGTTTTTTCTCATGGCTTTCGACTTTTCAATGTTAATATATATTCCATACAATTTTCCAGTGTCAACTATTTTGTCAACCTACTCCTGTATTCCTCCTTCGGTGTTAGCTATTATCACCGTATCATCTGCATACCTGATCTTGTGAATGATCTGCCATCCAATCTTGAAATCTCCAATTCCCATTAATGCTTCCTTCATTAAACTCTCTGTAAATATTGAATAATTGGGGTGACAAACTACATCCTTGTGTGACCCCTCTTTCAATCTTCACACTGTTTGTTTCATTCAAGCGCTGCTTCATTCGTTGTCGTGTGTACAGGTTTTGAATGACTCGTCGATTTCTCCAGTTGACTGCGCTTTCTTTAAGTATTTTCAGAAGCTTTCAGGCAGTCGAAGAATCACAAACAAACTTCTTTCTTTACATCAAGCATTCTTTGGGGTAACAATACCCCTGACAAATTGTACTGCCTAGCTTAATTTCATTAAGCTTTTTATATTAGTTCTATATATATATATATATGTTTGTGTGTAATTTTTGACTATTAGAAAATGGCTTCACAAAATAAGTTGTAATAATATTCCTTGAAAATTTTACACCTTGGTAAATTTAATCAAACTGTGTAGTAAATGACTCTAGAATAAGGTAGATTTTGATCAAGAAATGGCATCTCAGGAAATTGCAGTAAAAATTTAACTAAATTTTAGTATATTTTTCGAAAT